>NW_026576105.1:15000-75000 GCF_028641065.1 Leucoraja erinaceus | reverse complement strand
GACTAATTTGTACGCATCATCCTTCGCTTTGATACTCCCAAGCGCAGCCTTGTCGAGTTATTGCTGAAGCCCATTTTTTACAACATCTACGACCTTTTCATCATTCTTGGTCAATCTTCAAAAAACTAAATCAGATTTGTGAGACACGACCTCCCACGTACAACACCCTGCTGGTTATCCCTAATCTGACCTTGCCCATCGAAATTAATGTATATCGCATACCTCAGAATACTCTCTAGTAACGTTCCAACTGCAGATGTTCAGCTCCACACTCGAAACATATAAATATTCGGATTTGATCTCTTAAAAACGTTTAAAAATTTGATTAATATGAAGAATGTGTCGATTTAGCAGAAATCAGACATCAAAGCCTCTTGCTTAATGCTGAGAGGTGGGCCTCTCAAGTGCACAATCGCGTAACTCCAGCGCTTCGTATATGTCGCAACGACAACTGACATCTACGACAGATGGCGCAATGGGCTAAGTGTTCGGCTGGCGACCGGAAGGTAGCCGGTTCGAATCCTGCTTGGAGTGCATACTGTCGTTGTGTCCTTGGGGCAAGACACTTCACCCACCTTTGCCTGTGTGTAAATGTAATGTAATTATGTGAAGCACTTTGGGGTCAATGCAAGTTGACTAAAAATGCGCTATATAAATAAGATTATTATTATTATTATTATTATTATTATTATTATTATTATTATTATTATTATTATTATTATTATTATTATTATTATTATGATGATGATGATGATGATGATGATGATTATTATTATTATTATTATTATTATTATTATTATTATTATCTAACCCATTTATTGTCGAAAGCTTATTGTTAAGCAGAATATTCAACGAATATTTGAAAGAGCAGTCGTGCGTTTTTAAACCGCTCGTATCCTAATGTATACCTGAAATCGGACTATCCATGATCAGTCTTTGCTGGCTTTACATTGCCCTAAACATAATTCCCTTATCATCTATCTGTACACTGTAAATAGCGCGATCGTAATCACGTCTTGCCTTTCTGCCGACTGGTCAGCACGCAACAAAAGCGTTTCATTGTACCTGCTTTCACGTGGCGAAAACTAAACTAACTGAATGTAAAAAATAGTGCATTGTCAAATGGTACATTGATTCCGAGAAGCACTCGAGCCCATAAAACACCCCATGCACTGCCTCTCCATTCATCTCCCAACCCCCTCCCCCACACCCGCTGTTCATGATGAAACCGCGCAGAACTCATATTCATTTTGAGCAATGTTGCTGATACCGTCCATGTTATCATATTCACCCATCGCATCGGCTTCACGGCCGCAGAGTGGGTGATGAATGTCAGAAAGATCCCAGAATTATGACATTCCACGCAAACACATTTAATGCGCATATCACTTCCTGCGATATCCTTTTCAATATATATAGCTAAAGTAGTTACTGTCCTTTGCATGAACATCGCACAATTCGCTTTAAATGTCTCTGCTGCAAAGTTAATGCGTTAGCTAGGCTGTGGGCCGAGGAGCCTTTTCGTTCACTTTCATGACCCAACTCATGGAACTACCAGATTGTGTAAAAATACTATGTAAATCATACCTGGAATTCGTCAAAATGAAAACCTGCACATTAAAATAAAATATGAGAAAAACCTCCAGTTTTCCGAGTAGTAATTGTCCAATCAATGCACGTTTGACATTGAGGTGGGACGCAAATTGACCAATCCCGCGCTTTGTTTTATGGTCGCTTGTCAGCCAGGACCCTGGGATCATGGCTGCCTCCTAACAATAGCAAGGTTTCCAATGAATAAAGGTAATGCTAACCTTGCTGATCATGTTGTTTTTCAATGGATTTATCTTTATAAAGTTATGATGCGAAATGTTAAATACAAATGATAAATAACAAATGTAGAGCTAGGGTTAAGATAAGGATTAGATTCAGTCAGTCAGTTAGCCGGTCTGTCGGTCAGTCAGTTGGTCAGACAGTCGGTCGCTCAGTCTGTCGATCGGGCTGTCGGTAGGCCGATGGATGCTGTGTAGGATCGGTCGAGCTGTCAGACCGCCGGGCCGCCGAGTCGCCGGTGGGTGCTCAAAGTGGTCGGACGGCCGGTGGGTGTTAGGACGGCCGGTGGGTGTTCGGACGGCTGGGTGGTGGTGCGAGTGATCGGTCGGGCTGTCGATAGGTCGGCATTCCAGCGAGCGAGCGGGCGGACATACGGAGGGGGGATGCTGAAGGCGGCACAGGCGGCGTGCAGGGCAGTGCTGCTCCCCACCGTCATCACCATGATGATCCGGAAGGGCGTGCTGGCCGAGGTGGACGCGCTGCGGGGGCACGAGTACGAAGTACGAAGCCCGCAGCCGGTCACAAAGCGGCTCCAGCGCCAGCCGTGGACAGGTGTGTAAGGGGGCGAGTTAGGGTTAGGTTTAGGCATTTCCTGTCAGTGGAAGACGCCTTAGCCTTCCCCCCGTCTGGCACTGCCCCAGTCCCACTATGGCCGTGACCTTCCACTCTACACACTGGCAGTCAGTGCGGTTCAGTAAACGGGGGAACCCACAAGAACTGCCCTCATCAATTAATTGGACTCGTTCAGGACCGGACCTTTGCGGCAGTCTCATTCAAAATACCTACCCACAATTATATTCATTATATTATTTTGATATAATACTAGACCAAGTGCAGACCCGTTGGGTCTGTTTCCCCAACGGCGTTTGCGGGGGGTGGGGGGCGGGGGGCTGCGGCATCACACTCACACTAACCACCCCCCAAACACACACGTGGGGGGGAGGGGGTGAGAAGAGGGGAGGGGAGGGGAAGAGGAGGAGGAAAAAACAGGACAGATTTGGGAGGGAAATGAGAGCGGGGTAGGGGTGAGAGAGGAGATGGGGAGAGAGATGTAGGGGGGGGGGATGGGGAGGGAGGGAGAGGAGGGATGGAGGGGAGAGGGGTGGGGGGAGAGAGAGGGGAAAGAATGGGGATGGAGAGTGGAGGGTGAAGGGGGGGAGAGAAGTGGAAGAGTGGGGAGGGAGGGGTAGGGGGAGTGGTGGAAGAGGGACAGAGGGGTAGAGGGAAGGGGGCGGGGGAGAGCGAAGGGGTTGGGGTAGAGTGTGAAGGGGGTGGGGGAGAGAGGGACGGCTGTGAGAGGGGGAGGGGTGAGGAGAAGGAAACATAGAAAAATAAGATTCTACAAGACCCCCCTCAATCTTCTAAATTCTAGCGAGTACAAACCGAGTCTATCCAGTCTTTCTTCATGTGAAAGTCCTGATATCCCAGGAATCAGTCTGGTTAACCTTCTCTGTACTCCCTCTATGGCAAGAATGTATTTGGGCATTGGGCATTGTGACATCACATGATGGAACGTTCACCAGGGGCTGGGGCTGGTGCAAAGGCATATGTAAATTAATCCATTCTGATTGGACATCTGTGAGCATTGGGCATTGTGACATCACACGATGGAACGAATCTAAAGGCAGACAGGCAGCCGGACGGACGACGGACAGCGGCAGCCACAGAGTTTTAATATATAACTAGACCAAGTGCAGACCCATTGGGTCTGCTTCCCCACTGCCCGTTTATGGGGGGGGGGGGCGGGGGGGGGGGGGGGGGGGGGGGGGGGGCTGCGGCAGCAAATTCACATTAGCCACCCCCCAAACACACAGGTGGGGGGAGGGGCGGAGGAGAGTGGAGGGAGGGTAGAGGAGGAGGTGGAAACGGGACAGATTTTCGGCATTGGACATTGTGAAATCACACGAGGGAACGAATCAAAAGGCAGAAAGGCAGCCGGACGGACGCCAGACGGCGGCAGCCACAGACATTTAATATATAATAGATAATGATACATAATGTTATAGGAAAACAGTCACAAGTCATATATTTATGGTATAATAATATATGGTTCAAATAGACAGCAGCACGGAATTTTTGCTCCCCATCGTGTATAATGGACATTGCACACGATATGGCGCTTACTTTTTCGATCTCCTTTTCTAATTAGTTTAGCTAATTAATGTGTAACTTTTGGCACTGACGAGATATGACTTCCTTCCCAATTATATTTTATCTAAATCTGTGCAAAATGCCATGTAATTGTGTTGCATGGGTCACGAAAGTTAAATTCTGGACACATTGTCGATGCTCGGCCCATAGCCTATGCTGAAAACCGAAAGCCCCCATGAGCAAATAAGGAAGGATTATTTTATGATCATTGTCTCAAGCTGATTTGTGGCCGGGGTACTTACATGAACATTCAGAAATGGTTTTAAAGAAGAAACGTCTGTTGAGGTGAAACCGTCGAGGACCTGAATGGTGGAATTATTGGCATTGAGAACTGAAGACGTGGCGGCTGAATTCAACGGATGGAGGGTTTGTTGGTAAACCAAGTTATGAAAATATTTCTGAGGAAGGTGGCGCCTCATTACAAATGGACACTGATTTCCATGAATATCAAAATTGGCACAAGCAGCAGAAGAGACATACATTTTGTCCCGAAATTACTTTCGTTATCAGTTCACATTTTGGTAGAAAGCTTACTTCATCATGTTAGCTCAGTAGGTAACTGAACAACCAATAAGCCATCTACTGGGGAACCCCACAGCAGATGCTCTCGATCCTGAGAAGAAAGCTTTTGAGCGTCATCCTCTTCGTGATGCTTACGATGAGAACGGTGAAAGATGCTTGCGACGTAATCGCTCTGAACTGATATGGGTTTTAAACAATGATTCTGGTACGCCCACTTTAGTTACTTCGCACTACACCTCGGTAGATCTGTAGCGTCTGCGCCAAAGACCCTATAGTGGAGCAAGATAGGCCACTCCTGCGAAATGCAATGGGCTGGCGTGTAGTACGCTACGGAGAGGAGTGTGGGCATTTTTTTCGTCCATTTCAGTAACCGGACCCGGCCCGGCCCGACCCGACTCGCAGTGTAATCAACGTTGCGGGGTAACAGTTTGTGTGCGTGATATAGAGTTAGATTCATAATTCTGTTAATTCTTGTTAAATAATAAAATTAGACCCTGGTATTTTTTTAATGCGTTTTAAATCATTTCTTTTAATGGATCATAAGAACCTACCCGACCTTTGGTCTGCGCTGCAGCAATGGAGATGGGGCATTAATCACAGCTTAAGGATAAGGGGGGAAAATCCTTTAAAACCGAGATGAGAAGAACTTTTTTCACACAGAGAGTGGTGAATCTCTGGAACTCCCTGCCACAGAGGGTAGTTGAGGCCAGTTCATTGGCTATATTTAAGAGGGAGTTAGATGTGGCCCTTGTGGCTAAGGGGATCAGGGGGTATGGAGAGAAGGCAGGTACGGGATACTGAGTTGGATGATCAGCCATGAACATATTGAATGGCGGTGCAGGCTCAAAGGGCCGAATGGCCTACTCCTGTACCTAATTTCTATGTTTCTATGTTTATATTAATGCATAGCGATTGTGGGTCTCTGGCAAACCACGCAGACGAACTGACTTTACCGCCCTGTATGAATAATACCCACTACCTATACCCTCATTATCCATGTGAAAATAACCATACGCGAAAGGCTAGGGAGCATTTTGTAAACTGAAGAACGCACTTAGCGTCACGATAACCACCATCGCGGTTTTCATGGTGCAGCAACTGTTTTTTAAGTTTTGCGTGGAAATGGCCACAAAGCGGTCAAAGGTGAAAGCCACGGTGAACCAAACGGAACAGTCTACGGCCGCAGAAGCGAGATAGGACATGAACCTGCACGCCGTAATGTGGAGCAAGAACGTGTCCCACCAATACAGATCGGCTATCCGATGTAATATGACATCGCCGACAATCACCGCGAGGTCCGCCGTCGCCATGGCGATCAGGTAACGAGTAATGCGTTCGGAAAGACCGCACCTTCCCCGGTACAGAACAGCAATCGCCACCAGGTTCACTGGGAACGAAGACTATGAATGCAAACATGCCATTCGCTGTCTACACTGCCTGCTGCACCTGCATGCCTACTTTCAATGACTGGTGTACCATGACATCCAGGTCTCGTTGCATCTCCCCTTTTCCTAATCGGCCACCATTCAGATAATAGTCTACTGTCCTATGTTTTTCCATCAAAGTGGGTAACCTCATAATTATCCACATTATACTGCATCGGCCATACACTTACCCAACCTATCCAAGTCACCTTGCAGCCTCCTAGCATCCTCCTCACAGCTAACACTGCCCCCCAGATTCGTGTCATCCGCAAACTTGGAGATGTTGCATTCAATTCCCTCATCCAGATCACTAATATATATTGTAAATAGCTGGGGTCCCAGCACTGAGCCTTGCGGTACTCCACTCCCTGCCATTCTGAAAAGGACCCGTTTACTCCTACTCTTTGCTTCATGTCTGCCAGCCAGTTCTCTATCCACATAAATACCGAACCCCCAATACCATGTGCTTTAAGTTTGCATACTGATCTCTTATGTGGGACATTGTCGAAAGCCTTCTGAAAGGCCAGATATAACACATCCACTGGTTGTCCCTTATCCACTCTACTAGTTACATCCTCGAAAAATTCTATAAGATTCGTCAGACATGATTTACCTTTCATAAAATCCATGCTGACTTTGTTCAATGAATTCACCACTTTCCAAATGTGCTGCTATCCCATCTTTAATAACTGACTCCAGCACTTTCCCCACAACCGATGTTAGACTAGCTGGTTTGTAATTCTCCGTTTTCTCTTCCCCTCGCTTTTAAAAATGTGGGATTACATTAGCTACCCTCCAATCCTCAGGAACTACTCCGGAATTTAAAGAGTTTTGTAAAATTATCACTAATGCATCCACTATGTCTACGGCTACTTCCTTCAATACTCTGGGATGCAACTCATCTGGCCCTGGGCATTTATCGGCCTTTAGTCCATTCAATTTACCTAACACCACTTCCCGGCTAACGTGGATTTCACTCAGTTCCTCCCTCGTTTGACCCCCGGTCCCCTGCTTTTTCCGGTAGATTATTTATGTCTTCCTTAGTGAAGACAGAACCAAAGTAGTTATTCAATTGGTCTGCCATGTCCTTGTTCCCCATGATAAATTCGCCTGTCGGAGGATTAGGTTCTGTGTGCGATGGCTGATACGGTGAAAGTTGAGGGACGGGGGACTTTGTCCCTGTTGCGTCTGGAGGAGGGAAGTAACAGAGGAGCTACGGGATAACGAGAAGACGCGAGTGAGGGACTCATTTGTGGAAGAGGTGAACCCCGGCCGCTAAAGTACGAGAAGAATCCAGATGTCCTGGTATGGAACAATTTATCCTGGGCACACATGCTGCATAGACGGAGGAATTGGGAGTAGGGGATAGAGTCTTTACAGGAGGCAGGGAGGGAAGGAATGTCGTCTGGATAGACGTGGTAGTCAGTAGGTTTATAGTGGATGTCCGTCGATAGTCTATCTCCTACAATGGAAACGGTGAGATTAAGAAACGGCAAGGAGATAACGGAGATGGTCCAAGTGAATTTGAGTGCGGGGTGGAAATTAGTTGTGACGTTTTTGAAGTACGGGAGTTCTACATGGGTGCAGCAGGTAGCCCCGAAGCAGTCGCAATGTTTCTCCCCTCTCAGTTGCTATGATAGACTCAAAGCTGCAAATGAACGAGACGGAACGGGTCACCTTCTGATTTACACACGTCATTCAGCAATTAAAATGTATTTAACCAATATAATCCTGAACACTGATAAACGCCCATTCATTGTAAGACGACAGTGAAAGGAGCACTCGGAGAGCTATTTTAGATATTTGGGTTTGAGATGACTTCAGTCTTTAATGTCAAAGAGAACATCGAACAAGTCAATTTGAATCGATATTTTAATGAACATTGAAACGATTCCGGGGAAATTCCATAATTTCCACTAACAGCTGTAAACTCGCTTTCTTCTCTCACTGCATTTCTCCAAGGAACTGCCTGCAACTTCGTGAGATAAAGAGATAGATCACCATTTCAACATTAACTTACATATTTCACATTTCCTTAATTGATAACAGGAGAAAGAGTCATATATGTCTCTCTATGGCTTTTCATTGCAATGGAATATGAGTTCTGCGTGATGTTTAACGGGACCCTGCATAGCGTGTCAAAACGAATCTGGAAAATATTTTGCGAAAGAGACCGAAGTCACGGTTTATTGTAAATCTGCATCTCCTGGAGCACATTTGACAATGAAGCAGGAATTAACACTACAGGCTCCACGTTTTGTTCCTGAATTTGAATGCTCAGATTTGACGTGTACTATTGTAAAATATTTGAAGAGTGAGTTTTATAACCAGACCGTATCCATTCGTTTATAATTAGTTTAATGTAATCAGTAAGCGCCTCTAAATGGGAATAACAGGTTCTGTTGCAATGGGGCACCAAGAATACAGTGAAGCTCCCGATTAGCTAAATGCAGTAGCTGGAATGTGGAAGACGCAGTCTACTTTAATATCATCAAGTAAATTTGTGACTTCGGCACCCACATGAGTGCTTCGAAAAATTAAAATGAGAAGGACGTGGAACGTATCGCGAACTTAGAGCTTTGGGCGTTTAGAGCCTAATGGGTTGGCCACATGATTGAAAGGAAATCGGGGATGTCGCGGAATTTTTCAATTGGAGATACTGGACGCCGGCTCCACTAGAAATTAACACCGGGTTCCAGACCACCGCCCCTGAGGAATTGGGAAACGGGCGGCGTTCGTTTTAAAGGGCAGGGGCTTGGGTCTGCGGAGCGGTGAGGGGGGCCGAAACGCCGGTACGCCGTTACGTACCGGGGGATATTAATGTTTTAGCCGACAATTAGTGACATTTTTTTAAAACGTTTTGGAAAGATAGGTGTGATTTTCGTTCAATGCTCCCTCTTCAACAGAGATCCACGAAGTCACACTCGGACAGACTTGTTGCCTGATGTCATTTTGAACCGGTTTTGGGAACTTTAACGAACTTTCTAATTAGCGCGACGGGGCATTGAAGTGCGTGAAGGAACTGCTCTCTGAACTTCCCCTGGGTGACGGTGTAAATCAGTGTGTTTGTACATGTGTTCAACAGCTGCAGCAGGACTCCCGTTTTTTCGACTGTTTCTAATGAGTTAGTGAAAGCTCTAATCCACATTACGTTGATACATCGAGAGTACACAAAATGAAATACAGTTGTGACCCAGAGCAGGAGAAAGCTGCCGGAGATGGCAAAGAGTAATATTATGGACCGTTTACGGCTTTCCGTCTCCGGGTCTCCACGAGTGAGATCGCGGAGCCTCCTGCGGACCCGATTGGCCATTACAATACATCTCGCCGTGTGCGCATTAAACAACAAGATGAAACAGAATGGAATAACTGGGGTCAACAGCGCCTCGGTCCAAGAAAATGCGATCCATGCTGGCAGGACATAGAACTCCGGTCGGATTCCGCAGCCCCACAGTAAACCATTATACAGGTAGAGAGGATTGTAAGCGAAAGGCCAGGGAGCGTTCTGTAAGCAGATGAAGGTACACAGGGTCACAATAATCACCGCCGCGCTTCTCTCGGTGCAGTATCTGGATCTCAGATTCTGTTTGGAGATGGCCACGAACCTATCAAATGTGAAAGCGACCGTGAACCAAACGGAACAGTCTACGGCCGCGGCGGACAGGAAGAGAATACACTTGCACACAGGAGCAATGAACAGGATTGAGTTCACCCAATAAAGATCGGCAATTTGATTTAAAATCACTTCGCAGACAATCACGGAGAGGTCCGCCGTCGCCATAGCCACCAGGTAACAGGTGATGCATTTGGAGAGACCGCACTTTCCTCGGGACAGGATCACAATGGCCAGTAGATTCACTAGGGGAGCAAGAAAGAAGCAATGGTGATTATGGGGACAAAACTTCGAGTTGAGTGATGGATGGTCATATATTGTTATTTTGCTCGCTTTCCTAAATTGTGAAATGGACGGAGATTTCCTTTGGTTTGAATGTGATCCCTGATACTGCGCTCACGAACAAACATTCCACCTAACAGTGAATTAATCTACTGAGAAACAGTTTGAACGGAAGCGTAGAGTGAACAATACGACTGAAGTTAGTGTTAATCGGGTGCACATTTCGGATCAGCATTTGCTTATTGGTTTGCAACATTTGCAGGGGGCGGTGTACAGTGGAGAATACCTGCACGCGATGCGGCGATCGTTGAAGAAAGTCCACAATGAAAATTAATATAAGCCATAAAAAGGGAGAACATATGGAAACAAAGATAGACGCGGGGAATACAATCGCCCGAGGTTTAAGCACATACAGCCTTTGTCGCTCAACCTACTTTGGCTGTTACTTCTCTTAACAATATTGCAAGGATCATTCTAAACGCCAAACGGTGAAATGCAATGAAACCATACAATAACTATATTATCTTCTGGTTATTTCCCCCAAACCCCATTCCCTGAATGCAGCCGAGTATCCAGTACATGTTGTCACATTATTCTAACGTTATCTTCAACATTACCGCTTCCCAATCAATTGACGTCACGGTTATCCCAAATACAGCCGTCAAGAGACATACCGGGTACTCCAATTGATGCCAGGATTGGGTAATAATAATATTCAACCGACATGTGCATCCGACCCATTTCTCCTTCAAAGCGACCTCGGAAACTCAGTACACGGCTTACAGATGTCATAGTGGGAGGTTAAACCGCTTGACATTTATAACCCAAGAAGAAGATTCACGAGTTATTGTGATAACCTCCCTGTGGACATTCATTACGGATTTTGCTCCCGTGTGATGTTATACGACAACAATCACGAGGGTGGTCGTTCGCTGCACATGCACCAATTGAGCGCGTACAGAACTAACACACTGTAAAGTAGGATTGCGAAAAATATTTCGCAATTTAAATATGTTCCACGGGGGTTGCAGCTGCAGAAAGGTCCGACAGAAATATCAGTCAACAACACGCGATCCAATGAGGATCTGCATATGCTGGTTTAAACAGAAGGTAGACACAAAAAGCCGGACTAACTCAGCGGGACCGACAGCATCTTTGGAGAGAAATAAATGGGTGGCGATTCGGGTCAAGACCTTCTTCACTGTGAAGAAGGGTCTCGAACCGAAACGTCACTCCAGCTTTTTCTGTCTATCGTTTGTTTATTCGGAAAACTTGAACTACAGTTCCCAGACACTGACCCAATCCCTTTACATTTACCACTATCAATGTCTTCCCAGGTGTTTCCAGTGGGCCCTGTTGAAACATAAATTAGAAAGGTTCGTGTGTGTGTTCTTATTTACATTCTTCACGGGGAAAGATCAGGGGGAAACTATGCCCTCTGGTCCTCGATGCACCTACTCTGGAAAGAGACTCGGCATCTTCCCGACCTTATCCTCTATAGTTTGTACATCTCGATAAGAACACCCCTCATCCTGCTGCACTTCATGGATAGAGACCCAGCCTACAGAACATCTCCTCATAGCTCACACCCTCTCGTCCTGGAAACATGCTCGTATATCTTTTCTGAACCTTTTCAAGCTTGACAATATCTTTCCTATAACATGGTGTCCAGAACTTAACAACTTAACAAAATATCACTGATTGTTGGTCTGCACTGTGCTTGAACTGAATTATAGGTCTGCACTGTGCTTGAACAGAATTATTGGTCTGCACTGTGCTTGAAGTTAACTATTGGTCTGCACTGGGCTTGAACTGATTATTGGTCTGCACTGTGCTTGAACTGAATTATTGGTCTGCACTGTGCTTGAAGTTAACTATTGGTCTGCACTGTGCTTGAAGTTAACTATTGGTCTGCACTGGGCTTGAACTGATTTGTTGGTCTGCACTGTTATTGAACTGAATAGTTGGCCTGCACTCTGCTTGAACTTAATTGTTGGTCTGCACTGTGTTTGAACATAATTATTGGTCTGCACTGTGCTTGAACTGAATTGTTGATCTGCACTGTGCCGGAACAGAATTGTAGTTTTGCACTGTACTTGAACTGAATTGTTAGTCTTGATTGTGCTTGAATACAATTGTGCGTTTGCACTGTGCTTGAACTTGATTGTTGGTCTGCACTGTGCTTGAACTGATTTGTTGGTTTGCACTGTGCTTGAACTTGATTGTTGGTCTGCACTGTGCTTGAACTGATTTGTTGGTCGGCACTGTGCTCGAACTGATTTGTTGGTCGGCACTGTGTTTGAACTGAATGGTTTGTCTGCACTGTGCTTGAACTCAAATGTTGGTCTGCACTGTGCTTGAACCGAATTGTTGGTCTGCACTGTGATTGAACTGAATTGTTATTCTGCACTGTGCTTTAAATAAGTTGTTGGTCTGCACTCTGCTTGGACTGAATTATTGATCTGCACTGTGTAGGTATGTTACAAAACCTACCTGAATCGTCATTGGGAATCTGCCCTCAGCCATGTCCGCGATTTTGGCGCTGTTTGGAGGGGGTGGGTTTAAAACGCGATTTTTACTAGGCTGTACTAACCGCACATGTTCAGCCTAGTAAATCATTAACGAAAAATCGCTGCAAGACCCGGTCGCAAAAGGTATTATTAGTGTTATAGGCCTCGATAATATAGTTCTAATAGTTTTAAAATTACTGTCTCATTCCGCAACCACTCGCAGCCCCAGGGTTTTATAAAGCAAACAATTAAAGGTATGTACCTTATTTTTACATTAAATGGGGCATATATATAACCCTGAATATCAAGTTATCTATAGTGAGTAGTTCATTTTGGGCTTTTTATATCCCGCAGTATTTTTCTCGGCATTTGAGGGCACTAATCCAGCGCGATGTCAACGTTCTAAACCAGCGCGTTCCACATGAACCCACTAGAAAGCCAATTTAAGTGGGCATTTATTTACAGCAATTGAACACTAAATTCCTTCCATTTGGCCTATAAATTAATGTAAATTAGATATAAAAATCATGTTATATTGTGAATTATTTGTGAATAATCTTTGGCCACTTAGGCTATTTAAAAATGTTAATCTTTCCTTAAGAAATGGGCTTTTGACTATCCAAGATCACAGCTTTTTTGTAATGTCCATTGTAAATCAATAGGGAACAAGATGCTAATTTCCGAGTATGAAAATGGTCATAACCTTTTTAATACTTGAGATATGAAAGTGAATTTGGTGTCAAATTAAACTTATTGTTATGCTTTATCTGATGGGATAAATTGCAGACTTGATTTTTTAAATCTCCAAATTTTGTAACATTGCTACACTGTGATTGAACTGAATTGTTATTCTGCACTGTGCTTTAAATAAGTTGTTGGTCTGCACTCTGCTTGAACTGAATTGTTGGTCTTCACAATGCTTGAACTCAAATTTTGGTCTGCACCGTGCTTGAACTGAAATGTCTTCACTGACCGGTTGCTGGCTATTCAGAACAAATTGACCTCATGCCGTCGGCCAAGGCCCAACCACGTGTTGTCCAAGTGGATTCACTACAGCGTTATAATTTTGCATAAATATTCGAGCACATGTAGTCTTTTGTATCTCAGCGATTTGCAAGACTTATTGTTTCATGTATTGTTGGTTTAGTTAACTTTCCCTGTGTGAAATATACTCGTTTTACCGTTTTAATGTTGTAATCACTGCAACAGATGCGAAGCATGTTTTGAGTGTGGCCCAAATCCAGCACGTGCACCCAAGTGGTCAAGCAGAACCTCCGAAATGAAGAAGGACGGATGGAGGAATCTGCATTTAGAGTCGGATTATTCTGGAGATGGTCAGCAGGTCTCGGGGCATTGGCGGAATAAAATGTAATCATTCATCTTTGATCTCCTCTCAGGGATTCGGATTTCGGTAAAAAACCGCAGTTTGACCGCGGGAAACAATGGAGGAAGAGACTGACTTTGGTGCCTTCCCACACAGTGGGAAACATTGATTCTGCTGTGTGGGGATGTTTTATGTCAAACCCTATAGTGTGTTGTGTCCATTTTTTTATTGTATGGCTGTATGGGAATTTCATTTCACTGTGCCATCTGGCACATGTGATGAATAAATCTATCCTGTATCTTGTATCTTGTTCAGTATCGCATCGATCGACTCTGCTCCATTGAAGCCTCACGACTCTCCACTATTTCATTCTATACTTCAGTGTCTCTTCTACGCTTTCCATTTTACGACACGTCTCCTTGTAATGGCGTGAGAGGATCAGGGCGGAATACGTAAAGAGTTCCCTGCGAGTGTGTTAACAATTCTGGCATAACTTCTTTGTACTTCGCTTTTGTACTGTGGGCCCTTTAGCAGAAGTGATTTCAACAACCATTCGCCACTAGCCGCTTCATGGCATACCATAGCGGAAGACAAAATACTTGCTGACGGTATAAATGTTATTGGGGGTTCTCATCCTATGTCCGTTTATGTACCTACCCGTGCTTTACGATGCCTGCGCTAGATATGCATGTTCACACACTTCTACCAAACTCCCATCTAATTCGTTGCTGTCAGACGTGCTCGTGCCATCCGAGCTACCGACGAAATACCATTCTGCCTTTCTAAGCACCATTTGGGACGACGAGTGAGCTAACCGTCCGTTGTCAGCTCCCAATCGAATCTCGATTGTAACCATCTAGGCTATTTTAGTCGCATTTTGGAGACTTACAATTGTTATTACAAGACACGGCTTGTACTCGCTAGAATTTAGAAGATTGACGGGGGATCATGTAGAAATGTACACCATTCTTAAGGGGTTGGACAGGCTAGATGCAGGAAGATTTTTCCTGATGTTGGGGAAGTCCAGAACAAGGGGTAACGGTTTACGGATAAGGGGGAAATTTTTTAGAACCGAGGTGAGAAAACCATTTTTCACACAGAGAGTGGTGAATATCTGGAATTCTCTGCCACAGAAGGTAGTTCATTGGCTATACTTAAGAGGGAGTTTGATATGGCCCTTGTGGCTAAAGGGATCTGGGGGTATGGAGAGAAGGCAGGTACAGGATACTCAGATTCAGATTCAGATTCAATTTTAATTGTCATTGTCAGTGTACAGTACAGAGACAACGAAATGCATTTAGCATCTCCCTTGAAGAGCGACATAGCAAACGATTTGAATAAAAAATGAATACTAAGTGTCCGGGGGGGGGGTGATTGGCAGTCACCGAGGTACGTTGTTGAGTAGAGTGACAGCCGCCGGAAAGAAGCTGTTCCTCGACCTGCTGGTTCGGCAACGGAGAGACCTGTAGCGCCTCCCGGATGGTAGGAGGGTAAACAGTCCATGGTTGGGGTGAGAGCAGTCCTTGGCGATGCTGAGGGCGCTCCGCAGACAGCGCTTGCTTTGGACAGACTCAATGGAGGGGAGCGTGGAACCGGTGATGCGTTGGGCAATTTTCACCACCCTCTCTGCAGTGCCTTCCGGTCGGAGACAGAGCAGTTGCCATACCATACTGTGATGCAGTTGGTAAGGATGCTCTCGATGGTGCAGCGGTAGAAGTTCACCAGGATCTGAGGAGACAGATGGACCTTCTTCAGTCTCCTCAGGAAGAAGAGAAGCTGATGAGCCTTCTTGATCAGAGTAGAGGTATTGTGGGTCCAAGAGAGGTCATCGGAGATGTTGACTCCCAGGAACCTGAAGCTAGAAACACGTTCCACCTCCGTCCCGTTAATGTGGATGGGGGTGTGCGTGCCACCTCTGGACTTCCTGAAGTCTACAATGAGCTCCTTGGTCTTCTTGGAGTTAAGGGCCAGGTTGTTGTCAGCGCACCATGCTGCTAAGTGCTGGACCTCCTCCCTGTAGGCCAGCTCATCGTTGTTGCTGATGAGGCCAATCACCGTTGTATCATCTGCATACTTGATGATGGTGTTAGTACCATGTACAGGTGTGCAGTCATAGGTGAAGAGGGAGTAGAGGAGGGGGCTCAGCACACAGCCCTGAGGAACGCCGGTGTTCAGTGTGAGGGTTGAGGAGGTGTGCTTGTCTAACCTCACAGACTGGGGTCTGTTAGTTAGAAAGTCCAGTATCCAGTTGCAGAGGGAGGGGTCGATGCCCAGGTTACCGAGTTTGGTGATCAGTTTTGATGGAATAATGGTGTTGAATGCTGAGCTGTAATCGATGAACAGCATTCTTACATAAGTGTCTCTGTTGTCAAGGTGGGAGAGGGCGGAGTGAAGTGCCGTTGAGATGGCATCCTCCGTACTCCTGTTCTTGCGGTAGGCAAACTGATAGGGATCCAGTGTGGGGTTAGGCAGCTTTTGAGGTGTGCCAGGACCAGCCTCTCGAAGCACTTGGTGATGATGGGGGTAAGTGCAACTGGGCGGAAGTCGTTGAGGCTTGCCGCAGTGGAGTGTTTTGGCACTGGCACGATGGAGGTGGCTTTAAGGCAAGTGGGGACAACTGCTTGGGCAAGTGACAGGTTGAAGATGTCAGATACTGAGTTGGATAATCAGGCATGATCATATTGAATGGCGGTGCAGGCTCGAAGGGCCGAATGGCCTACTCTTGCACATATTTTCTATGTGTCTGAGTTATTCAACCTGATCAAAATATGTGGCTACAGTGATTTTCTTACCGTCGTTAAATTGTTAGGTTAGAATATGGAATTTCGAATGAAGCACAAATGGATGAGTGAATTATCCAGCATGATAATCATGAAATAAATGTATACTCTTTAATAAAACGTTAACACAAATACTTAGTACAGTAAAGAACCAACTGCCTCAAACTCTCCTTCGGTAAAACCATCGTTTTTTTTTTCATTGTCTGCTTTGATCAGTTTGTGTCTCAAGAAAACAGCCACCCCAGTGGATGCAGGAGTACATTCTGTTCTCAATAAGTAGTTAATAAACGCTGAGTTTGACAGCAAGACCAAGAACATGGGTAACTCAGAAGCATCTACATTCCTTTTGTTTGCATCGGCCTCCTTTCTGTTTCTCTAGCGAGAATACTTTAAGAAGTATTTATCCCCCCATTGCACGAATGTTTCCCTTTTGCGAAGAAGGGGGTCTCCTAAATGAACAAGTTTGACTTCAATTTACTTTCAATGGAGAAGTGTTTTTTTTTCCAGATAGCTCGCCGAAAGCATGCAGTAACTACCAGAAATAGACAGAGTCAATACACCGTGTGAATTCTTCTCTGACTGCGTCTCCCACCCGCACGCAAGCTGCGAATTTCGCGGCCGCTGCCCAAGCCGCAATGAACGACATCCATCCACGAGACAGCAGCTGTGCGCTTGAAATTCTCACCAGTTATTGTACGGGTATGTACACCATTCTCATCACTGTGATCCGCTGCGCAGTAATAAACTGCCGTATCAGTCAGACGCAGTGCCGAGATTGTCAATCGATATTTTGTCTCCGACTGCTGGACTGAGTCCGAAAAACGATTTTGAGCGAATTCAGCCTTCAGCTCAGAGCCACCGTTAGAGTGTCGCCGGACCGCAAACTCGGGGTGCCCGCCAGGATACTGCCGATACCAGTATAAGTAATAACTATCCTTAGTATAGGTACATGTGAAAGTGGCGCTTTGACCCTCCGTATGTGCGAGCGGACCCTGCTCTTGGTTGACGGAATCTGAATGTACCAGACCTGGAACACATTAGAGCGAGTTAAGAATTAATGATACAAAGTAAACGCAAACGACTTTGGGGCTCTTCAACAAAATTAGGCAACAATAAGAGCACACTATTCCTGTCGAAGCAAATTGAGTTTGACCGTCTGGAAATCCTACATAAATATTCACTATTACCAAAACCAATGCCAATGTTGCATCTCATTCTACGCTTTAATGCCGCTCTCCACTGAAACATGTTTATAGGTTTTGTAATATACTGTGTTGAGTTGCACTTTCATTTGTAAAATCGTTTTTTATAACCATATATAACCATATAACAATTACAGCACGGAAAACAGGTCATTTCGGCCATAGCCCTCCATTCCTTTCCCATCCATATACCTATCCAATTTATTTTTAAATGATAAAATCGAACCTGCCTCCACCAATTCCACTGGATGCTCATTCCACACAGCTACCACTCTCTGAGCAATTAAGTTCCCCCTCATGTTACCCCTAAACTTATGTCCCTTAATTCTCAAGTCATGTCCTCTTGTTTGAATCTTCCCTACTCTCAATGGGAAACGTTTATCCACGTCAACTCTGTATATCCCTCTCATCATTTTACAGACCTCTATTAGGTCCCCCCTTAACCTTCTGCGCTCCAACGAATAAAGGCCTAACTTGTTCAACCTTTCTCTGTAACTTAGTTGCTGAAACCCAGGCAACATTCTATTAACTCTCCTCTGTGCTCTCTCTATTTTGTTGACATCCTTCCTATAATTAGGCGACCAAAATTGTACACCATACTCCAGAATTGGCCTCACCAATGCCTTGTACAATTTAATCCTCGGTATCATTTGTATACGCATCATTCATCTATTATGTGACAATTCTTCAGTGGTACGACCGTGTTATGTGTCCTCTGTAGGAAGTGACTACTTGGCCTTTACTATCCCGATGACATTTATCTCAAAATATGCTTTTCGCCAAACTATTAGTTCCCATTTCTTAATGGGGTCGCGAACAACACACGATGTCATATTTCAATAACAAGTGAATGACCAAACCGTTCGATGTTTAACTCCTTGGATCTTCATGCAGTCAGGCACTTGCTCTGGAAATGCAACTGTTTAGAGAAATCGCTCTTCTTACCGACAAAGAATGTCACCCACGCCGCCGCATGTGGCAGGAGATGCATGTTTGATGACCGTGGTTGCAAGAAATCTGTCTGTCTGAGATACCCGCAGAGCGTCCGTCTGACAGCCCTGCGAGCACTGACTGACACTGACATGACGTCACTTCCTACAGCAAACACATCTAAGAGAGCGAACAATGCGGGGTTCGGCGTCACTCTCATAAGTAACGAAACGTGTTTAATGTAGACAACTCAACCTGGATGTGTTGTTATATATGAATATGAAAGAGAAGACAGTTTGAATGCTATCCTACCGATAAATCAATGGGAATACTCATAGAAACATAGAAAACATAGACAATATGTGCAGGAGGCCATTCGGCCCTTCCAGCCATCACCGCCATTCAATGTGATCATGGCTGATCGACCCCTATCAATAACCCGTGCCTGCCTTCTCCCCATATCCCTTGACTCCACTAGCCCCTAGAGCTCTACCTCACTCTCGCTTAAATCCATCCAGTGATTAGGCCTCCACTGCCCTCTGTGGCAGGGAATTCCACAAATTCACAACTCTCTGGGTGAAAACAGTTTTTTCTCACCTCAGCCTTAAATGTCCTCCCCTTTATTCTAAGACGGTGCCCCCTGGTTCTGGACTCGCCCAACATTGGGAACATTTTTCCTGCATCTAACTTGTCCAGTCCCTTTTATAATATTAAATTGTTCTCCTGGAGTGTCTCCTACGAGTCACTGATGAATCAGCATTACCACCAGAGTCGAGTTGACCTCTACTAAGATTATTTATGACTTCACTAAGGAAGACATAAATAATTTGCCGGAAATAGCAGGGGACCGCGGGTCAAAGGAGTTGGAGGAATTGAGTGAAATCCAGGTTAGCCGGGAAGTGGTGTTGGGTAAATTGAATGGATTAAAGGCCGATACATCCCCAGGGCCAGATAGGCTGCATCATCCCAGAGTACTTAAGGAAGTAGCTCCAGAAATAGTGGATGCATTAGTAATAATCTTTCAAAACTCTTTAGATTCTGGAGTAGTTCCTGAAGATTGGCGGGTAGCAAACGTGACCCCACTTTTTAAGAAGGGAGGGAGAGAGAAAATGGGGAATTACAGACCAGTTAGTCTAACATCGGTAGTGGGGAAACTGCTAGAGTCAGTTATTAAAGATGGGATAGCAGCACATTTGGAAAGTGGTGAAATCATTGGACAAAGTCAGCATGGATTTACGAAAGGTAAATCATGTCTGACGAATCTTATAGAATTTTTCCGAGGATGTAACTAGTAGCGTGGGTAGGGGAGAACCAGTGGATGTGGTGTATCTGGACTTCCAGAAGGCTTTCGACAATGTCCCACATAAGAGATTAGTATACAAACTTAAAGCACAAGGCATTGGGGGTTCAGTATTGATGTTGATAGAGAACTGGCTTGCAAACAGGAAGCAAAGAGTAGGAGTAAACGGGTCCTTTTCACAATGGCAGGCAGTGACTAGTGGGGTACCGCAAGGCTCAGTGCTGGGACCCCAGCTATTTACAATATATATTAATGATCTGGATGAGGGAATTGAAGGCAATATCTCCAAGTTTGCGGATGACACTAAGCTGGGGGGCTGTGTTAGCTGTGAGGAGGATGCTAGGAGACTGCAAGGTTCCTGGGATGTCAGGACTCCATCCTATCACCCCTCGTACAGTCTCTCGCGCCCTTTGTCCAAGATACCTCACATGGCTTTCGTCTCTTTCCGAGCCCCCACGTTATGATGGACGTTCAGTCACTCTACACGTACACTTCCCACCAGGAATGCCTTAAAACCCTCAGTTTCTCCCTCGACCGCAGAACCATCAGATTTCCCTCTAGCCAGATGCAGGAAAAATGTTCCCAATGTTGGGCGAGTCCAGAACCAGGGGCCACAGTCTTAGAATAAAGGGGATGTCATTTAAGACTGAGATGAGAAAAAACGTTTTCACCCAGAGGGTTGTGAATTTTTGGAATTCCCTGCCAAAGAGGGCAGTGGAGGCCAAATCCCTGGATGGATTTAAGAGATAGTTAGATAGAGCTCAAGCGGCTAGTGGAGTCAAGGGATATGGGGAGAAGGCAAGCACGGGTTATTGATACGGGATGATCAACCAAGATCACAGTGAATTGCGGTGCTGGCTCCAAGAGCCGAATGGCCTCTTCCTGCACCTATTTTCTATGTTTCTATGTTACAAACACCCCTCTGGGTAGTGGAGCCGGCCCTCACCTTCATCAACTTCTCCTTTGAATACTCTCACATCCTCCAAGTCCGAAGTGTCGCTATGCGCACTTACGTGGGTCCCAGCCGCGCCTGCCTCTGTGTACGTTGGCCAATCCCTGGTCCAGGCGCACCCTGGCCTTATCCCCTAACTCTTTCTTCGTTACACAGATGGCCGCATCGGTGCTACCTCTGACACCTATGCAGAGCTCATGGACTTCATTAACTTCACCACCAACTTTCATGCTGCACTCAAATCTACTTGGACTATCTCCGCCACCTCCCTCTCCTTTCTTGATCTCACATGCGCCATCACAGGAAATACACTATTGACTGACGTCTATTACCATCGTGAGGAAGGAGGGGGAAGAACAATTGAGCATCCGGCGAGAGGGGGGGGGGGGGGGGGGGGGGGGGGGGGCGCGGGGGAGGGGGGGAGGGGGGGGGGGGGGGGAGAGGAGGGGGGGGGGGGGGTATTGCAAGACCAAGAGTGGGGCGGGGGGTGGGGGGGGGCGCCGTGCTGGAAGTGGGGGAAGAACAAAGGACAATAGGGGGTGTGGGGGGACAAATATGGCGTGGGTGGTCTGCTGAAGAGGGGGGGGGGGGGGGGGGGCAAAACGGAGAACCGGCATGCTTTGTAACTTAATAACTCCACCCCTGCTCCTAATTCCTCCGTCTACGCCGCATCTGTTCCCAAGATGAAGTGTTCATACCAGGACGTCCGAGATATCCTCATTCTTCTCGTGTATGGGGCCATCATTCGTGCCTCCTCGTTACCCCACAGCTCCGCCCTTGCTCTCCTTAGGCTATTCGCAGTAGAGACCGCCTCGTCCTTATCTCCCACCTCACCAGCCGTGGCATATCGAAATGTCATCCGAAATTTCGCCACCTCCAACGGGTTCCTACCACTAGCCACATTTTTCCTTCATAGAAACATAGAAATATGGTAAATAGGTGCAAGAGTAGGCCATTCGAAGGGCCGAAGGCCTCCTCCTGCACCTACTTTCTATTTTCTATGAAAGGGATCAATACAAATTCCACACAATGTTTTGTCCTCGTTCCTCAGACTTTTGTCGCTTTTATATGCCTTTCAGACGTGTGTCACCATTCTAATAATAATAATAATAATAATAATAATAATAATAATAATAATAATAATAATAAAAATAATAATAATAATATATTTTATTGTCATTGCACGTCAGTGCAACGAGAATTAGTATGCAGCTCCAACCGATGAAAAATAAAAGTAAAATAAATAAATAAGCTGTGTGTCGTGACCATCCGAGGGAGACAGTCCAGGGGGTAGGGACAACTCAGCAGGGCCGGTTCACAGCCGCTATAGCTCTTGGAATGAAGCTGTTTCTGAGTCTGGAGGTTCGGGCGTAGAAGGCCTTGTAACGTCTGCCGTAGGGAAGTAGTTCAAACAGTCCGTTACAGTGGTGTGATGAGTCTTTATGGATGCTGACGGCCTTCCTGAGACACCGTGTGTGGTAGATGCCCCCCAGGCTGGTAGCTTTGTCCCAATGATCTTCTGCGCTCTGTGGCCGACGCGCTGAAGAACTTCCTGTCCGTCTCCGTGCAGTTGAGATACCACACAGAGATGCCATATGTTAATATGCTCTCTGTGGTGCAGCGGTAGAACGTTGTCAGCAGCTGTTGGGGCAGACCAGTCTTTTTTAATGTGCTCAGGAAGAACAGTCGTTGCTGTGCCTTCTTGACCAGCGCAGCGGTGTTGGTGGACCATGTGAGGTCCTCTGAAATGTTAGTGCCGTTTCCTTTCATTGCAGTCAGTTTTATTGTTTTTTTCTAAATCTGGGTCACAGGCATTTTGTCGTTGGCGGTTTTCATTTTCCCACCGTGAGTATCTTTCCCACAGAATGTCAGTCGTCGTATTGGTTCAGTTCGTGCAGCTTTTGCTGGGGTTACTCACACTCAGCAATCCTGTTTTATTATTACCATTGCATCTCACTGATTTAATATTCAGAGCAGGTGGGTACACGGTGCACTATTGCTCCCTGCGGCCTGCCCGCTTAGACCTGCAATCAAACCATATGTGGTTCGAGCATCAGCGACATCGTTGACCCTCACCCACGTCTAAATACATCTGTCTGGGAATTCGATCGCCTACCTCCCCATTGGATTAATGTATTAACGCTTGCCAATCTCTCAGGCAGCGCCCGTTACCTCGGTGGTTCCCGTTTATATTTTGCATATTTGACAATTGATGTGGTAAGAACAAGCCCATAAATGATTGCTCTTCCTCCCTCCAAATGCCATCTCAAATCCGTCTTTCCCCGGGGTGTGATCAATCAATCAATCAATCAATCAATCAACCAACCAATCAATCAATCAATCAATCAATCAATCAATCAATCAATCAATCAATCAATCAATCAATCAATCAATCAATCACTCAATCAATCAATCACAATCAATAAGGTATCCCGTATCTGCCTTCTCTCCATACCCTCTGATCCCCTTAGCCACAAGGGCCACATCTAACTCCTTCTTAAATATAGCCAATGAACTGGCCTCGACTACCCTCTGCGGCAGAGAGTTCCAGAGATTCACCACTCTCTGTGTGAAAAAAGTTCTTCTCATCTCGGTTTTAAAGGATTTCCCCTTATCCTTAAGCTGTGACCCTTGTCCTGGACTTCCCCAACATCGGGAGCAATCTTCCTGCATCTAGCCTGTCCAACCCCTTAAGAATTTTGTAAGTTTCTATAAGATCCCCTCTCAATCTCCTACATTCTAGAGAGTATAAACCAAGTCTATCCAGTCTTTCTTCATAAGACAGTCCTGACATCCCAGGAATCAGTCTGGTGAACCTTCTCTGCACTCCCTCTATGGCAATAATGTCCTTCCTCAGATTTGGAGACCAAAACTGTTCGCAATACTCCAGGTGTGGTCTCACCAAGACCCTGTACAACTGCAGTAGAAGCCCCCTGCTCCTATACTCAAATCCTTTTGCTATCAAAGCTAACATACCATTCGTTTTCTTCACTTCCTGCTGCACCTGCATGCCTACTTTCAATGACTGGTGTACCATGACACCCAGGTCTCGCTGCATCTCCCCTTTTCCTAGTCGGCCACCATTTAGAAAATAGTCTGCTTTCCTGTTTTTGCCACCAAAATGGATAACCTCACATTTATCAACATTATACTGCATCTGCCAAACATTTGCCCACTCACCCAGCCTATCCAAGTCACCTTGCAGTCTCCTAGCATCCTCCTCACAGCTAACACTGCCCCCCAGCTTAGTGTCATCCGTAAACTTGGAGATATTGCCTTCAATTCCCTCATCCAGATCATTAATATATATTGTAAATAGCTGGGGTCCCAGCACTGAGCCTTGCGGTACCCCACTAGTCACTGCCTGCCATTGTGAAGAGGACCCGTTTTACTCCTACTCTTTGCAATTTCTCCTCATTCACGCCTGGATGACTCTGCATGAGCACGTTGCTAAAATGGATTAGCTTTATTTCGAAGAAGACTAGCGTAAAACCGGTCAAAGTAGCGAATATAAATATATGAACATAATGCACCGACGAAGGCCGTTCTGCGTGTAACATTAACTGCTCCCGTTTCCACATCGTCCTCGAATCACCATTAGCGTTTCTTACCATTTGTATCATTACAGGTATTGTTTTTTTCATTTGCAATATGTTATATGTTAAATATTGCTGGGTACAAAGGTATGTACGGTGAGATGTGGACACACTTACCAGCCGTGACAGTCACCGTTGTACCCGCTCCATCTTCGTAGTATGTGCTTTCAGAATACCACAGTGACCCGGCTCTTATTCAATCCAGATCAAGAACCACCGCAATTTCAAAGTGGGTATAGCGAGATGCTATCCAATGTTCCCGGATTATTCACCACCTTTAACAACTGTGGATATCGCTGGTCCGCTATTCTCAGGTCCTCTGGTCCTCGACTGTTGTGGCCTGTTGACTGGGAGAAATTTACTTTTCCATCAAATGGCCTTGGGACATGAGCCGCTAGTCGATACACAAACAAGGGACAACGCTACCGAAAGAGAGAAGTTACAATGAATTCCCACAGAAAAGGTATAAGCGAAAACGTGTCGTGCCAAACATGAACTCCAAACCGTCTCTGAACACCGGGAACGCATATATTCACTGTCCCGAGATTTTTGCTCGGCTCTATTCCACTGTGATGCTCCAAGCATCGCACAGTGTTTCGCGTCAGTTTTATATCCAAGTGGACTAAATAAGGCAGGTGGGCAGAAATTAACCGCTGAGCGAATGCCATTCCAAGTCTCACCTGCTTGAGGAGGACCCCATCTTGAATTGTGGATTGGAAAGAAGCATCAGTCATCCCAGTCTCAACCCATGGACAACAATCTCGGGATAGGCGGCCCCATCCGGGCACGATGACTACTGAGAAAATCGAGTGTGTGGATAGCAGCAATCCAAATTCCGTTTTAACCCAGATCCAGGGTGGCGGGACCGTGGGGTTTTACGATAGATCTATTTTCCCTTCTACATCTCATGTCGGGACAATCTGCAATGAGGATTTTTGTATAACACGAGGCCCAGAGCCTTCAACGTGTGCTTTGCCACCTGTACTCAGCTTGGCAGTAATAGGTGGCGCTGTCTTCAATTCTCAGATCCCGAATTTTCAACGTAAATGTCATTTCTGCTTTGTCGGTCCATGCAACAAATCGCCCCCCTCTGGTGATCAGCTGACGATCTGCGCCGGACTTGGTCTTCTTGAAAAAATTTCCACCCTGAAAACGGTAAGTTCCAGATGAACCATGTTGGAAACGGCAGGAGATTGTGAGAGACTGACACTCCTTCACGGTTACCTCCGTCGGGCTCTGTATCACCGATTGACTGGAGGAAGCTGGAAACGAAACACAGTTAGGTGGGAATGGGCATCAGTAGACGATTTCTGGACAGAACAGTAACATAGAAACATAGTAACATAGAAAATATGTTCATGATGAGGCCATTCGGCCCATTGTGATCATGAATGATCGTCCCCTATCAATAAACCGTGCCTGCCTTATCCCCATAGCCCTTGATTCTACTAGCCCCTAGAGCTCTATCTCACTCTCTGTTAAATCTATCCAGTCCCTTGGCCTCCACTGCCCTCTGTGGCAGGGAATTCCATAAATTCGCAACTCTCTGGGTGAAAACGTTTTTTTCTCACCTCAGTGTTAAATGACCTCCCCTTTATTCTAAGGGAAGTATTCCAAATTCGAAATGCGTTCGGACATTGAGGTAGTTAGAGAGTTTGTGAAGGATACTCACGGCATATGCAGAGACAAAGAGTAAAAAGTAATATCATCCCCATAGCCTTGTTTCTGGTGGCATGTGTGAAGGGGAGTTGGAGAACGAGGCCGTGGATTGGTCGAACGGGCTGCAAAACAGAAATTGACCGGAACACGGCAAACATTCGCTGTGGATTCACTCTGGCAATTGTGCTGAACATTATGAAAAGGACCCGATCAGTCGGAATGTGCTGTGTAAAAATGGAGAGGTTTAAAATGAGAGCCTTCAATGTGCTGCCTCTGCTTTGTGCATCTGAGCATCGCGCCACCCACATTCCTGTCGAGTAAAGCGGACGTGGTGTTCTGATGGTGAAGAATGCCGCTCCAGTTTGCTCCTCAGCAGTGGTCCAGCAGAGGACTGCCGAGGGTTATTTGAGCGTTGCGGTGGGGCGTCAGTTGAGAGCTGAGGACGCGGACCAGGTTGGTTCACTGTCATCTATGGATCAACCGCGTGAGGCCTCAATGCGACCCGAGAGCTGGGGCTGCGCTGAAGAACTCCAGCAGATTTAATATCCTGGAGAGCTGGAATGGGAAGATCGATGTTGCAGTGGGCGCCAGGCGCCAGCAGTGAGCACGTCTCTGCGTTGAAGCGATAGGTAAGAACACCTCTGAGGGAGAGAAACGCAAGTCGGGGGGTGGGAGTGGTTTGGGGGAATAGACGAATAGCGTACGTTTGTAAACGCATACCTCCAGATTCAAGGACAGTTTCTCCCCACCTGTTATCAGGCAACTGTGCCACGATTGCACCAACTCCACAGCAGTCCTGACCTCCCATCTATCCCCTCAGAGACCTTCGAACTATCTTTAATCTGACGTTACTGAAACTTACGTTGCACCAAACGTTTTACCCATTAGCCTGTGTTTACAGACTGTGGACGGATTGATTACAATAATGTATGTTTTTTTTCCCGCTGGTTGGATACTGTGCACGTCGGCACACGTGACAATAATAAACCGGACAAAAACGAACATAATCATCTGCAAGTTTAATTAATTTCTTCTAATTTTCGCAGTGGGCAGTGTTGGCGGAAGTCTTCTTTCTGTCAATTGTTCTAACATGTTGAACGACATGTGCTATTTTGCCGAGAAAGCGATGAGGCGATATTGCCCCTCAACGTGTTGTGTGTCCAAACTGTTTGCATCTGCTAGCATATACTTTATTGTCTGTTGATGTTTGCATTCGTGGCCATTTAATTAGCGGCAGGAGAGAAGGCTTGGGTAAGGTTTCAGGAACTTTAGCCCGCATCAGTGAGCATGAACTGAAGAATGGAACTCTGAAAGCGCTGCGGAACTAGAGTGGCGAAGCGGCTGATGGGCAATTTAAAACAATTTTACACAAATCATGTATAATGTGTGTAAACTTAAGACTCCAGGTTCAGGAACAAATTATTTTCGGCTATCGGCAGGGAACTGAATGATTCTGTCAGCGCTCCTAAGATACTCTCGCCCTTATTGGGGACCATCGGACTCTATTGATTCGGAGTTTACTAGGCTATATCTTGGAGCGAACGTTATTCTCTTTATCATGTATTCGTACACTGTGGATGGCTAGATGGTAATTGTGTGTTGCCTTTCTGCTGAAGAGTTAGCACGCAACAAGAGCTTTATATTATTCCTCTGAAAACGTTACAATAAACAAGAGACAATATGCGCAGGAGTAGGGCATTCGGACCCCGTTCCTGCCTTCTCCCCATATCCCCTGACTCCATTAACCATATAACCATATAACAATTACAGCACGGAAACAGGCCATCTCCCCTAGTCCCATATACCTGCACTCATACCATAACCCTCCATTCCCTTCTCATCCATATGCCTATCCAATTTATTTTTAAATTATACCAATGAACCTGCCTCCACCACTTCCACTGGAAGCTCATTCCACACCGCTACCACTCTCTGAGTAAAGAAGTTCCCCCTCATATTACCCCTAAACGTCTGTCCCTTAATTCTGAAGTCATGTCCTCTTGTTTGAATCTTCCCTATTCTCAAAGGGAAAAGCTTGTCCACATCAACTCTGTCTATCCCTCTCATCATTTTAAAGACCTCTATCAAGTTCCCCCGTAACCTTCTGCGCTCCAGAGAATAAAGACCTAACTTATTCAACCTATCTCTGTAACTTAGTTGTTGAAACCCAGGCAACATTCTAGTAAATCTCCTCTGTACTCGCTCTATTTTGTTGACATCCTTCCTATAATTGGGCGACCAAAATTGTACACCATACTCCAGATTTGGTCTCACCAATGCCTTGTACAATTTTAACATTACATCCCAGCTTCTATACTCAATGCTCTAATTACCTTTAAGAGTCCTATTTCGCTATCTCTTGAAAGTATTCAGAGAACCGGACTCCACCGCCCTCTGACGCGGAGAATTCCACAGGCTCACAACCTCCTGAGTGAAAAAGTGTTTCCACATCTCCGTTATAAATAGCTTACTCCTTATTCTTAAACTGTGTGGCCCCTGGTTTCGCAACATCGGGAACATGTTTCCTGCCTCTAGCGTGTCCAAACCCTTAATAATCTTATATGCTTCAATATGATCCCCTCTCATCTTTCATAATTCCAGAGTATACAAGACCAACCGCTCCATTCTATCAGCATATGGCAGTCCCGCCATCCCGCGTATTAACATTGTAAACCTACGCTGTACTCCCTCAATAGCAAGAATGTCCTTCCTCAAATTTGGAGACCAAGAATGACGCAATAGTCCAGGTGTGGTCCCACTGGGGCCCTATACAACTGCAGAAGGACCTCTTTGCTCCTATACTCAACTCCTCTTGTTAAGAAAGCCAACATGCCATTCGCTGTCTTCACTGCCTGCTGAACCTGCATGCTTACATTCATCGCCTGATAAACAAGAACCCCCAGATCCCATTATACTTCCCCTTTTTCCAACTTGACACCATTTAGACTAATCTGCCTTCATGTTTTTGCTACCAAAGTGGATAACCTCACATCAATCCACATTAAACTGCATCTGCCAAGAATTTTCCCACTCAGCCAACCTGTCCACCTCACACTGCATGATATTAGCATCCTCCTCATAGTTCACACTGCCACCCAGCGTTGTGGCATCTGCATATTTGCTGTTACGTTGAATGATTGATGTATATTGTAATTAGCTGCGGTCCACAACACCGAGCCTTGCGGTACCCCACTAGTCACTGCCTGACATTCTGAAAGGGATCCATTAATCCCTACTCTTTGTTTCCTGTCTGCCAATCAATTTTATAGCCATATCAGCACCCCATCCCCAATACCATGCCCTAATTTTGCCCTCTAACCTCCTATGGGTCCCTATCAAATAAAGGAAATTAAACCATGCCAACGATAAAATATATGTATCAGTGGCAACCGAAAGCTCATAGCAGCATCCATTGGTCGCAGGTAATATTCGAAATTCAATCTAAAATCCCAAAACCTGCAATGAAAAGATACACCACGAGATGGCAGCAGATACAGACTCCTTCTGGGCGACAATGAATGGAAACGCCTCTGTCGCACGAGATGTAAGGAGTACGCAGGGTCCTACTGCTCGTATTCAACTAAATCGCTGGGGTACAGGAGGGTGCATGGTCCACATATACCAAGGGTGAAGAGTGCAATGAAGTCACAAGATTGGTATCGTAATTTTTTACAACAAAGGAGCATCGATTTCTATTGTATTGTATCTCGTGCGAACACAACCCTCGTCTCTCTGTCTGGATCTCTCGCTCTCTTTCTCTCTCTCTCTCTCTCTCTCTCTCTCTCTTCTCTCTCTCTCTCTCTCGCTCTCTCTCTCTCTCTCTCTCTGTCTCTGTATCTCTCTCTCTCTGTCTCTCTCTCTCTCTCTCTCTCTCTCTCTCTCTCTCTTCTCTCCTGCTCTCTCCTCTCTCTCTCTCTATCTCCCCCTCTATCTCTCTCTCTCTCTCTCTCTCTCTCTATATTATATATATATAATATATATATATATATATAGCCTAATAACGGGAACAGAGCCCAATAACAATGCGAATTTAAAAAAAAACGGGCCAATGACCTGTTGATCGTCATTTAATGTCCAAGTAAAACATTCCGATAGGTCCAGGCTGATTAACGAAGGTATCTCAATCGACAATAGGTGCAGGACTGGGCCATTTGGCCCATCGTGCCAGCATCGCCATTCAATGTGATCGTGGCTGGTCATCCCCAATCAGTACCCCGTTCCTACCTTCTCCCCATATCCCCTGACTCCGCTATCTTTAAGAGCCTTATCTAGCTCTCTCTTGAAAGTATCCAGAGAACCTGCCTCCACCGCCCTCTGAGGCAGATAATCCCACAGACTCACCACTCTCTGTGAGAAAAAGTGTTTCCTCGTCTCCGTTCTAAATGGCTTACTCGTTATTCTTAAACTGTGGCCCCTGGTTCTGGACTCCCCCAACATCGGGAACATGTTTCCTGCCTCTAGTGTGTCCAAACCCTTAACAATCTTATATGTTTCAATCCAAGCCCTTAACAATCTTATGTCTCCTTACTTCACTCCGCACCTGGATATCTTCCGTAATATATTCTCCTGGACTGACACAGGTTTGGAAATGACACGTTATCGTCGTAACAGTTGGCATATTTGCGATACTCTTCCGCTATTTCTGTGTTTTTGTGAATGGGGACGTTTCATTTTGTTTATATTGCTCAACTTTTCACATTGGACGTTTCGTGTCTGAATGTATCTCCTTCCAACACCCGGGACTCTGACCTTCGAAAGTACATTACATCACATTTCACTCCATTTGCTTTCACTTGTCACCGCTCGTCTCCAAATTCAAGCTGATTTCTTAAAGGCTAATAAAGCGATTCGCTATCTACGACGACTCTCCACATTTCCGTAGTATCTAAACATCCGAATCCCATTTGCACCCAACTACATTTGCCTTTTTTGTAACGTAATGCGTGCCAAAACGAATTTTAAAAAACGCCGGCCCGAAAAGGAAAGGGATGGAATGAAAGAGATTAAGTTTTTTTAAGTATCCATCAGTGTCTGAATGCTGGCCTTCAAGACTGCATTTTTAAGGGAGAATCGCTCGGATATATGTAGACGCAGCACACATTTCCTGTGAAATATAGAACAATAGAAATATAAAAATATAGCCTCAATTATACGCTGGAAGTAAAAGCAGAAGTTGTAAAATCCCCATAAAACGCATAGATTTCCGTCGCATGCGGTGGAAACAAAAATAGTTTAAATTTAATGACCATGATTCTCGATCAGAACAGAAAAAGTTTGTTTTAAAAACTACGATTTAATTTTCGCAGAGAAGTATACCTTAAGAGAGGGGACGACAGAGGGAATATCGCCAACTGAAGTGTCCAAAGCTGACCTTTGGTGACGCCCTGTTTATGAAGCTGTCTGATTTGTGGGTAAAGAAATACACTTTAAGAGAGAAAGCAAACATGTGGAGCTCGAGTTCCTTTGAGTGGGTGGTTAATGAGAAGCCAATGATATCAGAGGCGCCTCCTACCAGAACATCTTCCCTACTCACCGGACATCATAGAAACATAGAAACATAGAAAATAGGTGCTGGGGGCGGCCATTCGGCTCTTCGAGCCAGCACCGCCATTCATTGTGATCATGGCTGATCGTCCCCTATCAACCCGTGCCTGCCTTCTCCCCATATCCCTTGACTCCACTAGCCCCTAGAACTCTATCTAACTCACACTTAAATCCATCCAGTAACTTGTTCTTCACTGCCCTCTGTGGCAGGGAATTCATAAATTCACAACTCTTGGGTGAAAACGTTTTTTCTCACCTCAGTCTTAAATAACCTCCAAATTTATTCTAAGACTGTGGCCCCTGGTTCTGGACTCGCTCAACATTGGGAACTTTTTTCCTGCATATAGCTTGTCCAGTCCTTCTATAATTGTATATGTTTATATAAGATCCCCCAGAGGAATGTTGGTTAAGCATGTATGTGGGGCCTATAGACCTGAAGCAAATTCAGAAAAATCAGCCACCCCAGTTTATACCTATTGTTTGCTTACACCATACAAAGCAGGGACCGGAAACTGCGTCACTTCAGTAATTTACGGAGCATAGGCCAATGGAAACCAACCCGACCCACTAAAGTTTTGCAAGCCAACGTTATCGCAGGTCAGCGGAGCTTTTCACGGCTGCCAGCCGCAAATTCCCGTCACCCAAGTGAGCTCCCCGGGAAACAGAGCGATGCGAATCCCACCGGTGTTTATCCTGTGGCTCTGCTTACATCGTGAGTACAGTTTGCAGTTTTAATATAAAAATAATCGCATCCGTCCCGATTTTCAAAACAGTTTGTTTAATCCTCGACACGTGGTTCGTTTTTGATGCACGTATACCTCTCCCTGTGCTTCACCTGCAGTCTCCTTTAGTCAGACGCTGACGCAGAGCCCCTCAGCGGCGACGAGGGAGGAGTGCCAGTCTCTCGCCATCAAATGCCGTTTCCAACCTGGTTCAAGGGGTGAATATGCATTTCAAACTGGACGTTTCTTCAAACAAACCCAGTCCGAACCTGGGCGGGAACGGATCACCAACGGGCCCCGATTCCGTACGTCGGTTAATGTAGCAGAAATGACTTTCACGCTGGAAATTCGAGAACTGGCAGCTGGGGACAACGCCACCTATTACTGTCAAGCTGAGTACAGATGGCGTCGACAAAGGGTTATGGGGATCACAATATTAGAGAGCAGCACATAATCTTCGGGCAATTAACACATCGATTCACGGGAAGCGGCAACACAATGTTACAATTCTTCGTGACGCTGGAGTCAACCTGAACTCCATTGCAATCGGGAAGTTATTGCTATTTTTACTTGCCATTTTCTCCATCGATTTCCGAAACGACCACCGATCCAGGTACAGAGGTTGCATTTCTATTTGGTTCGTCTCTTAAATTGAACAGATTGATCATACTGCGACGTTGGAACTTGTAACATTTGGTTTTCGTTCCGAAACCACTGGAGGTGATTTCGCAGCCTCTGGTCATGACTGTCGGGCAGATATAGACGAGGGAGTTTTTTGTACTGACGATCCCCAGCGTCAGGTCACTGTGGGTCCATACTTCCGTGGGGAACTTACTATAAGGATGGTACAGGGTCCGCAGTGACTGTCACAATCGGTAAGCATTCGAAAACTTCGGGTCCCACCTCTGGCTGTACCTGGGAATGTGCTGGAACATGTTACAAGGCGACAGTAATTTAATCAATTTTCAACAGGACGGTTTTCTATAGGGGTTTGCAATAAAAACACATCTGGTTATGTTGGAGAAAGGATTGAGGCGAGCACTCCGGCAGCAGGTATGATATAAACTATGACATAAATGATATAAACGATGACAGAGAACGATCAATGCACAAAAAAATCCCCAAAAGGAATATGATTACAACAGCGATTTTATAAAGACTAAGAAGAGTAGCAATGATTTATTAACAGAAGGGGGGAGGGGGGGAGTTTCTAAGCGGTCAAGGAAGAGGCAAAATAGAACAAAACCGCTGTTGAACCTGTTCACAACGCAATTACATTGCTTTTGTAAGAGCTTTCCCATTAGGGTATGACGCGTAGGATGGCTTTAATCAAGTCAAGTCAAGTCTAGTCACTGTTCTTTCCATAGCACATTTAAAAAACATCTCCCGTTGACCAAAGTGCTTTATATTGCTGGAGGTACTAACGTTATACAACAGCGGCTCGTAGATTAAGTACATCCATAAATATATACACATAGCGGACTCAGAGGACGTCAAGAAAGGCTTGAGAGTAAAGATGAGGTTTATGTCTCGACTTAAAAGAGTCGATGGGGGGGGGGGGGGGGAGCAGTTCCGATGGGAAGAGGGATGCTGTTCCACAGTCTAGGAGCTGAAATCTCAAAGGCGTGGTCGCCCCTGAGCTTATGCCTGGACCGCGGGATGTTCAGTAACCCCAAGTCGGCCGATCAGTGGGACCTGAAGATGGTGTGACTTTAGTAAGCGGACTTTTGATGGAGGTGGGGACAAAGTCATAAAGAATGAACTTGAAATTTATTCGGAACCGCACAGAGAGCCAGTGCAGAGAGGCCAGAATCGGGGTGATCTGGTCCCTTTTTCGGCTGCTCGTCAGGAGTCTCGCTGCGGCGTATTGGACCAGTTGCAGGCGGGACTGGGAAGATTGGCTGATGCCAGTGTAAAGGGAGTTGCAGTAATCGAGGCTGGAGGAGATGAATGTGTGGATGATCTTTTCGAGGTCGTCAAACTGGAGGAATTGTTTTATTTTAGCTATCGGCCGAAGCTGGAAGAAGCTAGCTTTTCCCACGGCATTGACTTGTTTGTCAAATTTGAACGGTGAGTCAAAGATCACGCCAAGGTTTTTGACGTGAGGTTTGAGTAATGGGGTAAGGCTTCCAAGGCTGCCTGCTATCGTTTTGATTGAGTCCGAGGGGCCGAGAAGGATGACCTCGGACTAACTCTCGTTTAGTTGGAGGACGTTCTGGGTTGGGGACGGTGAAGTAATCATCTTTATAATTCCGAACTGCCAGAAGGCGCTTGACTGGAAGAATGTTGAACAGTACGTCTAAAACCCCGTGCGAAAACTGCACAGACTGAATCAAACCGACAACATGCAGATTATGGGAAAATATCACACGATGTTGATCATAAACCGCAAGTAATAACATCGAGACATCCAGATCTGACAAAAATTCTGCTCTCACCCCAACCATGGACTGTTTACCCTCCTACCATCCGGGAGGCGCTACAGGTCTCTCCGTTGCCGAACCAGCAGGTCGAGGAACAGCTTCTTTCCGGCGGCTGTCACTCTACTCAACAACGTACCTCGGTGACTGCCAATCACCACCCCCCCCCCCCAACACTTATTATTTTTTTAAATTCAAATCGTTTGCTATGTCGCTCTTCAAGGGAGATGCTAAATGCATTTCGTTGTCTCTGTACTGTACACTGACAATGACAATTAAATTGAATCTGAATCTGAATCTGAAATGTGCTGTAACGTTGAAATGAAAGTGAAACAGAGGAAGATGTGCCCCACTGAAGATAGAAACGTTGGTAATAAGCTGGGAGAGGTTTTATCCGGGTGTGGTAAATGCTGTTAAAGAATAGCACTTTCCCCAGAAATATTCAGTGTCGGCTTGGCTAATTCTGCGTTGAATACTCTAATTTCACTCTCGTGTGTATTCCAATGCACTGGCTTATAACCGAGACGTGGTAAATCTTTACACGCGAGCAAAATATATCAATTTTTTACACGATATGTTCTTCGGGAAACGTGACAATAAACGATAGAATTTTCATTTATTGTTAATCTGACCCATGATCTGGATGCAGGCTCTCTGAATGTGCCCCACAGTCATTCTTCCTGCTCCCGGTTCATTTTCGTACACTTAGCCATGATAATCCATGAAGATCATTTCATGGTCAGTGACGTCCCTTCGCTGCTCATGGTTTGAATAATTACCAAGGATATTTTGAAATCCAGTGCACACGTCTCTCCGGCAATGTATAGTAACGGAATAATGAATTTCTCTCCGACAGCTACAGCTTATATTTCCCAGTTGGCCACGAGTCCGCCGCTACAGTCTTTTCCTGCTGGCAGCAACGTTACTCTAGAATGCGTATGTTTTGGGTTCTGTCCATTCACAATACATTGGTACCGGCAGTTCCCAGGAAATGCTCCACAATTTCTGCTCCTGGGACACAGTTCAGGAGAGCAGGATGAGAAACATTCTGCTGGAAAAAAAAATATTCGCTTCTCTTGATCGTGGACAGAAAATCAGCCGGTTAACAATCTCCAATTTGCAGCTTGGCGACGCTGCTGTGTTCTTCTGTGCAATTAGGTCAGGCACAGCACAGTCATACAAAATAGGGAGAAAGCCTTACAAAAACGTCGATGTGGTCGAGCACGGACAGGCACAGCGCTGCAGAGCTCAGAGAGAGCTGCAGAAAATGTCGGTGCGGTAGAAATTATTGCAGCAAATAATGTTTATATCTGCTGTTGGCCTTCATAACAAGAGGATTTCAGCATAGGAGTAAAGAGGTTCTTCTGCAGTTGTATAGGGCTCTGGTGAGACCGCAGCTGGAGTATTGTGTACAGTTTTGAGGAAGGACATCCTTGTGATCGAGGCAGTGCAGCGTAGGTTCACGAGATTAATCCCTGGGACGGCGGGACTGTCACATGCGGAAAGATTGAAAAGGCTAGGCTTGTATTCACTGGAGTTTAGAAGGTTGAGGGGGGAATGTTATAGAAACATATAAAATTATAAAAGGGCTGGGCAAGTTAGATTCAGGAAAAATGTTCCCAATGTTGAGCGAGTCCAGAACCAGGGGCCACCGTCTTAGAATAAAGTGGAGGTCATTTAAGACTGAGTTGAGAAAAACGTTTTCACCCAGAGAGTTGTGAATTTGTGGAATTCCCTGCCACAGAGGGCTGTGGAGGCCAAATCACGGGATGGACTTAAGAGAGAGTTAGACAGAGCTCTAGGGGCTAGTGGAGTCAAGGGTTATGGGGTGAAGGCAGGCACGGGTTATTGATAGGGGACAATCCGCCATGATCTCAATGAAAAGCGGTGCTGGCCCGAAGGGCCGAATGGCCTCCTCCTGTTTCCATGATTCTATATTTCTAAAAAGAGTAAACAAGATCGCGAGATGATTGTCAAGTTCATGGTTAATTGGGATCGTAAAATAATGCATGTATGCATGAATGAATGAATGGATGAATGGATGAATGATGAATGAATGAATGAATGAATGGTTGAATGCATGATTGATTGAATTAATGAATGATTGATTGAATGATGAATGAATGAATGCATGAATGAACGGATGTAATGACGTGGAGGGTATGACCGGTAATGAGGCAGGCAGGGGAGGACTGAATTAGAAGACCCTCGGAAGGATGAGCAACCTGACCAAGGCCACGTGGATCAGAGGGGCATTTGAGATAGAAAGGGGAAGGAAAACGTTGTTGTCATTGGGGATAGTATTGCTAGGGGGCGTTGATACTGTTCTCTGTCGAAAGGTTTGAGAGTCCCGAAAGCTGTGTTGCCTGCCTGGTGGCCGAGTTCAGGACATTTCGTCTGCGCTGCAGAGCAACTTGCAGGCGAGGGGAAAGATCCCGTTGGCGTGGTCCAATGACCTAGGTAGAACAAGAACATAGATTCTGCTGAAGGAATATGAAGATCAAAAGCAGAACCAAGTAGGTAATAATCTCTGGATTGCTACCCGAGTCATGTGCGACGGTCGGAGCTGGGAATTGAATGTTCAAAGTTAAACATTCTATCGGAAAGAAAGACAGGTGGGCGGAGGGGTTGGGGTAGCACGGTTGGCACGGAATAAAATTCAGTGCGTAGGGAGGGTGATAAGATCATAGAGTGTAGTAATGGTGGCTAGAGCTGAGAGATTTTACGGGTAAAAATGCGATAATGGAAGTTAGTTTCAGGCAACCAAACAGTAGTCAGGATATAGGATACAAGTTACACCAGTAGACATAAACATAGAAAATAGGTGCAAGAGTTAGGTATGTTACAAAACCTACCTGAATCGCCATTGGGAATCTGCCCTCAGCCAGGCCCGCGATTTTGGCGCTGTTTCGAGGGGGCGGGTTTAAAACGCGATTTTTACTGGGCTGTACTAATCGCAGATGTTCAGCCTAGTAAATCATTAACGATAAATCGCTGCAAGACCCGGTCGCAAAAGGTATTATTAGTTTTATAGGCCTCGATAATATAGTTATAATAGTTTAAAATTACTCTCTGATTCCGCAACATCTCGCAGCCCCAGGGTTTTATAAAGCAAACAATTAAAGGTATGTACCTTATTTTTACATTAAATGGGGCATATATATAACCCTATATATCTAGTTATCTCTAGCGAGTAGTTCATTTTGGGCTTTTTATATCCCGCAGTATTTTTCTCGGCATTTGAGGGCACTAATCTAGCGCGCTGTCAACGTTCTAAACCAGCGCGTTCCACATGAACCCACTAGAAAGCCGATTTAAATGGGCATTTATTTACAGCAATTGAACACTAAATTCCTTCCATTTGGCCTATAAATTAATGTAAATTAGATATAAAAATCATGTTATATTGTGAAGTATTTGTGAATAATCTTTGGACACTTAGGCTATTTAAAAATGTTAATCTTTCCTTAAGAAATGGGCCTTTGATTATCCAAGATCACAGCTTTTTTGTAATGTCCATTGAAAATCAATAGGGAACAAGATGCTAATTTCCGAGAATGAAAATGGCCATAACTTTTTTAATACTTGAGATATGAAAGTGAATTTGGTGTCAAATTAAACTTATTGTTATGCTTTATCTGATGGGATAAATTGCAGACTTGATTTTTAAAATCTCAACATTTTGTAACATTGCTACAAGAGTAGGCCATTCTGCCCTTCGAGCCTACACCGCCATTCAATCTCTGGTTTGTTTCATGTGGGAGGTGGGGAACGGGGTCGGGGGAAACTTTTTTCAATCTCTTACGGAGATGCGATTGTTTTCCGGATCGTATCTCCGATCGCTCTGCGGCCTAAGATCTTGTAGTTGGCGGCCTTGCTCAAATCTGACTTCCAGCCCCACCGCTCCTGTGGATTTCACCATCGAGGAGCTCGCAGACTCCGGCAGAGACTGATGGCGGGAAGCTGCAATTCGCAGATGGTTCGACCAGCCCAGACCTGGGGGCCGATCGCCAGGCGCGAGGCAGCTGGGGGCCTCCAGATCCGGGCGCATGATCGCCCCGACGGGGAGGGATCGACCGCCGGCTGCGGGAGCTAAGATCTCCCCGACAACGGAAGGTTGCAGAGCCCTGCAGAACAAAGAAGGGAAGCAGAGTGAACATGTTTGCTCTCCATCACAGTGAGGAATGTGGGGAAGTCGCTGTGGGCGATGGCCATGTTTAACATAGAAACATAGAAATTAGGTGCAGGAGTAGGCCATTCGGCCCTTCGAGCCTGCACCGCCATTCAATATGATCATGGCTGATCATCCAACTCAGTACCCCGTACCTGCCTTCTCTCCATACCCTCTGATCCCCTTAGCCACAAGGGCCACATCTAACTCCCTCTTAAATATAGCCAATGAACTGGCCTCGACTACCCTCTGCGGCAGAGTTCCAGAGATTCGCCACTCCCTGTGTGAAAAACGCTCTTCTCATCTCGGTTTTAAAGGATTTCCCCCTTATCCTTAAGCTGTGACCCCTTGTCCTGGACTTCCCCAACATCGGGAGCAATCTTCCTGCATCTAGCCCGTCCAACCCCTTAAGAATTTTGTACGTTTCTATAAGATCCCCTCTCAATCTCCTAAATTCTAGAGAGTATAAACTAAGTCTACCCAGTCTTTCTTCGTAAGACAGTCCTGACATCCCAGGAATCAGTCTGGTGAACCTTCTCTGCACTCCCTCTATGGCAATAATGTCCTTCCTCAGATTTCTGAAACCAAAACTGTACGCAATACTCCAGGTGTGGTCTCACCAAGACCCTGTACAACTGCAATAGAACCTCCCAGCTCCTATACTCAAATCATTTTGCTATGAAAGCTAACATACCATTCGCTTTCTTCACTGCCTTAACATTTAACTTAACATTACACTAACTACACTTAACATTTATATTGGTTTCTTGTTGCTCTTTACTGTTACGACGGCATGGTTTGACGGTATGTTGCAAACCATTCTTGGCTAATAAAGTACTATTATGAGTATGATTTTGAATATGATATTATACCACAGATGCAGAAAATAGATGGGTGACCACCAGTGAACGGATTATGGAGAAGCAGTCAGGTGGAGGGGAATGATCAGGCGCTAGAGGGGAGTATCGGCAGCAGGTCCACGGCATCAGGCGCGGCTCAGAGCGGGGAGGGAGGAAAACAGACAGCGCGACAAACATAGGAGACCCATTGGAGCGCGGGAGGGGGGGGGGGGTGAGACGCAGAAAGAAGAGTCCATTCGCTACGCGACACACTCCAGGATGACGATGTCTTCATTTGGGGTCGACACACAAATGGCTACAGAATATTCCTAACGCTATTTGAAGAAACCGTATTATTTACTAGTCAGAAGCCCTTTTCACCCAATTCACATGATATGTTTCACTTCAAACAGCGACAGTAGTTCGTTTCGCAATTAAGCCACATTGCTCAAACAATATCATGTCATAAATCATTACAAGAAAGAACAACATACTCTCCCTTGTTTATTCGGAGCATTCTGCCTGGCAATTATGATGATGCAATTAATTGTCGCTCCAGAGATTACACTGCGGTATAAATAGTCCTGAAAAGTTTGATGCAGAATTTTCTTGCCAGCTAAATCGTGCTCACGGAAACAATGCACGCACCTGGGAATGGGCCGGTCTTTGCCATTTATTATTCTTTTCTCGCAGCTTTCGGAGTTCCAGGTAAGAACAAAACATATGGACGTCGACTTTCATTTAAAAAGCATTTTCAATCTGCCATTCAGCCACGTCTATGTGCAACGAATGCACGCCGGGTTCTCCGTCGCTATCTGTCCCTTGCGATCTCGTACGGAATGACGAATTCAATCAAGTTGTCTGATGCAAACGAGGTCGTTCCAAAAATAAATATTCTCATAAAAATGCTTGTTGGCACCGTCTTTTGAATGCTGTTGAATGGGAGCATCTGTACTTTCTGATCAGAGACAGAAATGTATAATTGGATGCAGAATTGAATTATTTTAAATTGTCTCTCCTCTCGGACAAAACTCGCCCGACAAAAATGCAGGTGTCATTTATAGAATTTGGTGGCTGATGTAACACCTCCGATCATGTCATTTATTGGAATTACACTTCGAACACCATTTGACTCAACACTGGTCTCAATGCAGGCATTGAATCAATTTCACCTACCAAGTTTATTTTCTTGTTTGCTGACCGCATTTGGCAGCTGTTTACAAGTAACGTTATTATGAAGCGCTCTTGTTAGTTTGGCATGGAAATGCATTATTGTATCTAAATTTCACACGCTATATTCTAAATGATCTCTTCTCCCATTGACATCGTTATTTGCTTTCAGTATGAGCGCCGAAGATGAAGGGGGGACTTGATAGAGGTCTGTAAAATTATGCAAGGGATAGACAGAGTTGACGTGGATAAGCTTTTTCAATTGAGAGCAGGGAAGATTCAAACAAGAGGACACGACTTGAGAATTAAGGGACAGAAGTTTAGGGGTAACATGAGGGTGAACTTCTTTACTCAGAGAGTGGAAGTGGTGGAGGCCGGCAGGTTCGATTTTATCATTTAAAAATAAATTGAAAAGGTATATGGATGGGAAAGGAATGGAGGTTTATGGTCTGAGTGCAGGTAGATGGGACTAGATGAGAGCAAGTGTTCGGCACGGACTAGAAGAGCCGAGATGGCATGTTTACGTACGGTAATTGTTATATAGTTATATATGGTTATATGGTTATGATGTGCCAATGGATTTATATTTTCTTATTTTCTCAACAAATTGTCATTATGTTTGGGAAGCTGGTCTTTTGTATTCCATTCCATAATGTCCCTGTCCCACTTAGGAAACCTGAACGGAATCCTATGGAGACTTTGCGCCCCACCCAAGGTTTCCGTGCGGTTCCCGGAGGTTCCCGGAGGTTTTTTTGTCAGTCTCCCTACCTGCTTCCACTTCCTGCACCCTCCGTCAACCACTTGCAATCTCCGGGAACCTTGGGTGGGTCGCAGTCTCCAGAGGTTTCCGTTCAGGTTGCCTAAGTGGGACAGGGGCATAACCGTACACGGGCGTGGCATGAGCCAAAGCACAATATATTTGGTGGTTAGCTGAATCGTCGAAATACTGCACGAATTTATCCTGTCAATCAATTGGATTTAACGGTCTGATTATCAATGAACGAATTTATTATTTTGTTTTGCAGCGAATTTAGTGACGATTGTGATTTTGTCGCAAGGAAAGTGCGGCCTCTCGAAATGCATAACTCGTTACCTGGTGTTCATGGCAGTGGCGGATCTCCTGGTCATTATAACTGCTGTGATATTAAGTCGGCTACGGGCTATTTATTTCCCACTTAGTTTCTTGTCCACCACTCCTGCCTGCAGTCTCGTTATTATCTTCAGCTGGATTTCAAAAGACACATCGGTGTGGTTAACGGTCGCGTTCACGTTCGATCGCTTTTTAGCTATTGGCAGCCAGAAATTGAAGGTGAGATACTGCACCGAGAAAACTGCGGCTGTGATTATAGCAACCATCTGCGTGCTGGCGTCCTTGCGAAACATCCCTTTATATTTTGAATATGAGCCCATGTATGTCGTTGACAATGTACCCTGGTTCTGCAGCATTAGACCAATCTTCTATACATCACTTGCATGGAGGGTGTATGAATGGCTGCACCGTATGTTAAATCCATGTATCCCATTCCTCCTCATTTTGCTGCTTAATGTTCTGACAATCAGACACATTCTAGCGGCCAGTCGGGCCCGCCGAAGACTCCGGGCGCAGAGCAACGGTGAGAAACAGAGTGACCCCGAGATGGAGAGCCGGAGAAGGTCCATTATTTTACTTCTCGCCATCTCCTGGAGTTTTATTTTGTTGAGGTCGACCTATGTGGTAAATTTCCTATTTGTGCAGATTACAAGCAACGTCTATCCAACTGGTTCTAATTCCAATGACCCAAGATTTATTCTTCAAGAAAGCGGATACATGTTAGAGATTCTTAGTTCCTGTACCAACACGTGTATTTATGTTGGCACACAGTCTAAATTCAGGGAACTGTTAAAGGATGCTCTCAAATATCCATTCAATATCATTACTGGCTGGTTCAACTAGTGCATATAACACAGAAAATTAGAAACATAGAAAGTAGGTGCAGGAGTGGGCCATTCGGCCCTTCGAGCCTTCACCGTCATTCAATATGATCATGGCTGATCATCCAACTCAGTATCCTGTACCTGACTTCTCTCCATACCCCCTGATCCCTTTAGCCACAAGGGCCACATCTAACTCCCTCTTAAATATAGCAAATGAACTACCTTCTATGGCAGATAATTCCAGGTATTCACCACTCTCTGTGTGAAAAATACTTTTCTCACCTTGGTCCTAAAAGATCGCCCCTTTATCCTTAAACTGTGAGCCCTTGTTCTGGACTTCCCCAACATCGGGAACAATCTTCCTGCATCTAGCCTGTCCAACCTCTTAAGAATGTTGTAAGTTTCTATAAGAACTCCCCTCAATCTTCTAAATTCTAGCGAGTACAAGCCGAGTCTATCCAGTCTTTCTTCATATGAAAGTCCTGACATTACAATTCTCCACTGAAAAGAACATGCAACTCAGAAACGACAAGCGGTGAAGAATTTCGACAAAGACCGCGCCGGAGTGTGGCGCCGGTTTTGCGTGCTGATATCAAATTAGGATCTGCTATCATCCGATACAATGTACACACAAATGCTGGAGAAACTCAGCGGGTACAGCATCATCTATGGAGCAAAGGAGATAGGCAACGTTTCGGACCGAAACCCTTCCTCAGACGCGAAATTCGAATTCTTCTTCGGCCCGAAACGTTGCCTATCTCCTTCGCTCCGTGGATGCTGCCGCACCCGCTGAGTTTCTCCAGCATTAATGTGTACCTTCGATTTTCCAGCATCTGTAGTTCCTTCTTAAACACATCATCTGAGACAATCTCGTTACCATCTCTTTACTCTTTTGGTTGTATTTTCTACCCATTGTACCTGAGTTTGGCTTGATTGTATGCATGTATTGTATTATCCGATTTGTTTGGAAAGCAAGCAAACGACTTTCCGCTGAAACTCTAATCACATGGCATTAATGAACTGAAAAGCACAATTAAACCTCATTCCCGGTGGAACTCATATTAAAAAATTGTGTTTCATTTCGAATATCCATCTTCTTCTTTTCGTGTCCATCTTGTTACAAATGTTGGCCTCGCTCTCATCGTCTGTCCTGAAAAGGACGCAAGCTTCCGGCGACAATGTGGAAGCCTTCACATGTCGCAATAGATGACGGTGGTAACAGAATTAGCTCAGGATAATTCCAGTTTCCACCCCCGCGACATGGACGCTTCTGCTATGGCGCCGAATACCCATCATCAGTACCCTATTCTGAAATGTAATTCACAAAGTTCAGTAATAATAATTATGACGAGAGATTTGTTTACTTTGAACCAAAGATCCTATAGCAGAGCAAGATGGGTTACTCTCACGCAAACGTGAGGTACGCTCATGGGCGGATTCATGGGTGATTATAGGACACATTTTAGCAACCTGACTCCGCCATCTTGCGCCATCTTGCTCCGCTTTCTTGTTCCCGCCTTCTTGCTTCCGGCCAAAGATTGGATCCGCAGCGGGGAGAAGGAGTGCGGGGTCCGGGGCAGCGGGGAGAGAGAGTGTGGGGCAGCGGGGAGAGAGAGTGCGGGGCCCGGGGCAGCGGGGAGAGGGGCATAGGAGGGGGGACATTGTAGTAAGGGGGCAGGCGAGAGAGTGCCGGGGGGGATAAGGCCTAGCGTGTGTGAAGTTGCAGGGAGGTTTACAATGTTTCTTATTTACAATGTTTCTTATTTAATGTCCCTTGTCTAGTCCGAAATAAAGTTCATTATTGGATTAGAAGAAATATAATTGTGTGTGTTATATACATTTATATAATTTTCACGTATGTGTGTTTATAAACATTTTATTCTTTAACAAGAATCAACAGAATTATGAACTAACAGAATTATGAATCTAACCCTATAATCAGGCACAAAAAGTCCCCCCCTGTCAATCATCCTGCGAGTCGGGTCGGTTCCGGTCACTACAAAATCAACTCAAACACTGCTTGTGAGCCATTTAAAAAGAAATGATTTAAAAAACATTAAAAAAGACAATTACCAGATCAAATTTTATTCTTGACAAGACGTTTGAACTGAACGATTTATGAATTTGACCCACACAAACTGTTGCCCCGCAAAATTGATTACAGTGCGAGTCGGGTCGGGTTAGGAAGGCTCAGGTTGCTAAAATGGGCGTGGAAAAAGCCCATGATCCCCTCCATAGCGTACTACACGTCAGTCCATTGCATTTAGCAGGAGTAGCCTATCTTGCTCTGCTATAGGATCTTTGTTTTGAACAGTGTAACGATGATAGTGCTTTGGCGAGTACACGTTTGTCCAATTGTGAGTACGTTTCGTGTTTCACTGTTTACGAATGATTTCGGATTTGCTAGCTACAGACGTCTGCTGCCACACATACGATGCATTTGAAAGGGTTGGTGGATAAACGTAAGCACTTAAAATATAACATATAACAATTACAGCACGGAAACAGGCCATCTCGACCCTTCTGGTCCGTGCCGAACACTTACTCTCACCTTGTCCCATCTACCTGCACTCAGACCATAACCCTCCATTCCTTTCCCGTCCATATACCTATCCAATTTATTTTTAAATGATAAAATCGAACCTGCCTCCACCACTTCCACTGGAAGCTCATTCCACACAGCTACCACTCTCTGAGTAAAGAGGTTCCCCCTCATGTCACCCCTAAACCTCTGTCCCTTAATTCTCAAATCATGTCCTCTTGTTTGAACCTTCCCTACTCTCAATGGAAGAAGCTTATCCACGTCAACTATGTCTATCCCTCTCATAATCTTAAAGACCTCTATCAAGTCCCCCCTTAACCTTCTGCGCTTCAAAGAATAAAAACCTAACTTGTCCAACCTTTCTCTGTAACTCATCATATTGTGTAACTTTTGTAACTTATCATATTGTGGCTGCGGTTGCGACACCAAGAATGGCAGAGAGGAGGAGGATTCTTAGCACGACTGCAGTCGGCAGTCCGGCAAACAGTACAGTACATGGAAACGTTCATGGCTGTCATGTTCAGCCGCCAAATTAACGGCTGATCCGGCCCCTGGGTCATCAGTTGTACGTGGCATTGAGACCAGCGCTATTCAGTCACTTGATTTGGGTCGTCAATCTGAATTTAGAACAGTTACAGACTGCAGATGTCTGGGATCCATATGAAATTTGGTTCACAAATGTCCACAATGGACGTACAACACATTAGCGTTTATTATGATGAAAATGCAGCTGCAAATCGACGAAACCTATTCATCACGTGTTCAGTATTCAGTATTTATTTAATATCATTTTCACTGAGTACTTACATACACAGAGGAAACGAAAAAAAAAAAAAAAAAAAAAAAAAAAAAAAAAAAAAAAAAAAAAAAAAAACGTTCCTCGACCAGTTTTCATTCAGTGTCGTTAATTTAAAAAAAGGATAAATACAAAGGGCTTTAAAAACAAATTAAAAATTACCATGTCTAAAACAAAAAGTAGGCCTAAACTTTACAATAGAATAAAAACAGACATTCCGACCGACAGTGGCTTCAAGGTATGGACGATGTTGCATGTGTTTGTGAACGATATTTGGGGAGGGGACACAGTCAGTCTTATTGCCTGTGGGAAGAAGCTGTGGAGAATCCTGCTGGTTTTGCAGCTGATGCTCCTGTACCTCTCCCCAGATTCGTGTGATTGGAGTCACCATGCTCACATTAGAGTACATAGAACATAGAAACATAGAAATTAGGTGCAGGAGTAGGCCATTCGGCCCTTCGAGCCTGCACCGCCATTCAATATGATCATGGCTGATCATCCAACTCAGTATCCCGTACCTGCCTTCTCTTCATACCCCCTGATCCCCTTAGCCACAAGGGCCACATCTAACTCCCTCTTAAATATAGCCAATGAACTGGCATCAACTACCCTCTGTGGCAGAGAGTTCCAGAGATTCACCACTCTCTGTGTGAAAAAAGTTCTTCTCATCTCGGTTTTAAAGGATTTCTCCCTTATCCTTAAGCTGTGACCCCCTGTCCTGGACTTCTCCAACATCGCGAACAATCCGATATGATATTAAAGTATAAGGTTGGATGACAGTGCTTGGCCCCAATGCATTGCTTAATGGGGAGCAAACATAATGTGCTGAAATAACCCATTGGTCTGCAGTATGGAAAAAAAAAAACCCCCCCCCCCCCCCCCCCCCCCCCCCCCCCCCCCCCCCCCCCCCCCCCCACCCCCCCCCCCCCCACCCCCCCCCCCCCCCCCCCCCCCCCCCCCCCCCCCCCCCCCATATGTTTGCTTGACGCGCTTCGTTATTTCAGCACTTATCGAGCACTTCTGGGTCATGCCTCCAGCATCCGTGGCTGATTCTGGCTCAGTTGGGAGGGGAACAGGGTACAGGGAGGAGTTTGCCGGGAAAGTCAGCAGAAGCCCATTCAGTTAGAATTAGAACCAGGTACCGGATGCCGTCATCGAACCGCCGCCTCCGAAGCAGCTGTGAAAGGGCGAACAGCCCCTCCGCGTTGAGTGCGAGGCAATGAGCCCGAAAAAACGAGGGACAAAGAAGACAGTACACAGTACAGTACGGTACAGGAACAGACATTGCGGCCCATAGTGTCGGCGCGAAACATGTTACCTAGTTAGCCTATTGTCCTCTGCCTGCGCTGGATCGATATGCCTCCATTCCGCGCATATCTACCCGTCCCCTGCATATCCACGTGCACACCGACACACGTCTGAAATACCATACGACATTATCTCTGGCGGTACGTTCCAGACACCCACCATTGTGTAAAACAGGGTACACAAAAATGCTGGAGAAACTCAGCGGGTGCAGCAGCATCTATGGAGCGAAGGAAATAGGCGTCGTCTCGGGCCGAAACCCTTCTTCAGACTGATGGGGGGTGTGTGTGTGTGGTGTGTGTGGTGTGTGTGGGGGGGGAGCGAAGGAAGGAAAAAGGGAGGAGGAGGAGCCTGAGGGCGGGGGGGATGGGAGGAGACAGCTCGAGGGTTAAGGAAGGGGAGGAGACAGCAAGGGCTAGCAAAACTGGGAGAATTCAACGTTCATGCCATCCGGACGCAAGCAACCCAGGCGGAATATGAGGTGCTGTTCGTTGAATTCTCCCAGTGTTGCTAACCCCTGCTGTCTCCTCCCCTCCCTTAACCCTCGAGCTGTCTCCTCCCATCTCCCCGCCCTCGGGCTCCTCTTCCTCCCTTGTTCCTTCCTTCTCCCTCCCACCCCCCATCAGTCTGAAGAAGGGTTTCAGCCCGAAACGTCGCCTATTTCCTTCGCTCCATAGATGCTGCTGCACCCGCTGAGTTTCTCCAGCATTTTTGTGTACCTTCGATCTTCCAGCATCTGCAGTTCCTTCTTGATAACATTGTGTAAAATACTTCTGCCGCGCATATTTTAAACTTAGTTTTTATTGTATCAAAGCAATGCCTTATAATCTTGGATGTCCCTATCCGGCTGAGGTAAAATGATTTCTACGCTTTCCCCGAGGCTACAGTAGGAACAATCCACGTTTGCCCAAATGCTTCTAATGTGTAATAATCTACAATCCGGACAATATTCTGCTAAACGTCAAGCCTACTCCCCAAAGCCTAAGCATCGGCTTGTACTCGTTAGAATTTAGAAGATTGAGGAGGGATCTTATAGAAACTTACAAAATTCTTAAGGGGTTGGACAGGCTAGATGCAGGAAGATTGTTCCCGATGTTGGGGAAGTCCAGGACAAGGGGTCACAGTTTAAGGATAAAGGGGAAATATTTTAGGACCGACATGAGAAATCATTTTTTACACAGATAGTGGTGATTCTGTGGAATTATCTGCCACAGAAGGTAGTTCATGCCAGTTCATTGGATATATTTAAGAGGGAGATAGATGTGGCCCTTGTGGCTAAAGGGATCAGGCAGGTATGGGATTCTGAGTTGGATGATCAGTCATGATCATATTGAATAGCGGTGCAGGCTCGAAGGGCCGAATGGCCTACTCCTGCACCTATTTTCTATGTGTCTATGTTTATATCATTCGTGCAATGGGGCGACCACAATTCCAATCCAGGTGTGGCGTAAACCAGGGTGCGTAAAACTGCTGCAACCAAAATGTTCCACTCCTATTCCATTCTTTGGAACCGTTCTGACGGTGAGCCATTCGATAACATTGCGACCGCCCTGTTTTAAGATCCAAGGTACACTGCTCAGACAGAGCAGCTGATGGAAAGTAATTTGAGAATCCCTTGAGTTAACACCAGAGGGCGCCGTCGGAGGTATGACGTTAGAAATCGCTTTCAGCGCGAAGACACACAAACTGCCGACGCCTAAGAATGTCATTCCGCTCAGAGCAGCAGTGACCAACCAACCGACCATTCTGTCACACCTTCGAACACTGAAGATTAAATCCTGTACACTAATCTGCAGTTCCCAAACCACAATATTCCAGGTCCGTTCCCTTTTACCTTTCCAGATATACAGAATTGTGAATATTGCCGATATTTTCCCTTTTAGAAACATAGAAACACAGAAGATAGTTGCAGGAGGAGGCCATTCGGCCCTTCGACCCAGCACAGCCATTCATTGTGATCATGGCTGATCGTCCCCTATCGTCCCCTATAGTACCTGATCGATTTCCAACATGCAAATTTATTATATGCTCCATCCGCTGAAACATCGCATTAACTTCCATTCATATGTTGTCAGAGGAAACTCCCTCCAACTGAATCGAAAATACAGTCACTGATGGGGAAGTCACAATATTTCTATCCAGATATTGGATGACATCCCGTTAGTTCATACGGTGTCTGTCCGCTGAGCAACATTGCTGGTTTCGGTGCAGGTTTACCGAATATTTCCCCACTCCTGCCACCCACCACAATCTAATCCTAACGTTCTCGCGATGGGTTTTTTCTGAGGCGGCATAGTTTTTGTACGAGGCCGCTCATGGATAGTGGCACCGTGTCTCTCAGCACGCAGTGATATACGGCTCCGTCAGACAGCTCCACTCCAGCCAGGGTGAATGAACTTTCGCCTCTCGAAGTGTCGAGGGACGCTGAAATTCGAGGACCCACAATTTGTGCAATGGAAATGTTTCCGAAGGATGGGATGAGAATCAGGAAGGTGAAAGCACTGTTCGGTTTCTGACGGTACAGATGCAAAGAATACATATCAGCAGTAGTTGAATACCTGCAGTTAATTTTCGCCGAGTCTCCTTCCACCGGCGACAAGTTAGACGGTTCCTGTGAGACTGAGTCTATGGCAACGACACCTGCAATAATTTAAAAACACATCAACATTTTTGTATTTTAAATTAATACAGCCCAATATTCGCGAGGAGAGGTTGGACATATTCAACTGAGATAGATCAAAGTCGAAGTAGCCGGCGGGGAGGTTTTCGATATCAGCGACACGTGATAAGGGAAACCGTATACTTTGCGAGCTTACTTGTGAAAAGAGCTACAGCGAAATAAAACAAATGAGCAAGAACTGCGAACATGTCGGCCGGCGACCGTCCTGAACAAAGAGGACTGACACTGAAATTGTTTGCAGTGAAGATACTATGCGATATCCGGCCTCGCTGATTATTGCGTCGCTGCTGGCTTTGAATGAAGCATCCAATCAGCTTGCAGCTTCCATCCACCAAATGAAAATTAAGGCCGCTTGCAATTATCCAATCCGCTCGCAATAATTTGATCATATCTGAAAATATAATTGGTTGCGACTCCGAACAATGAAATGATTCGACATATAAAACTACTGAAGCTCTAAGCCTTTCCTTAGGACTAAGTTGTGAGGTGAAGGTAAGTCTCATGGTCCCCTCTCAAAGTTCAACACTCCAAAACAACTATTTACTGTTTTCCGTATCTATCTATATTACTAAAAGTAAGATCTTGACCACTTCCTGTTTTCCTGTTTCATGATTTTTGAAAAAACGATGCCACTTACGGCTGTGATTTCTATCCATCTTACTCAGAGTCCCGCTCCGTTGCGTAGTACACGACGATTCTTTTCCCATCGATGAAAAATAAAAGAGTTATTAATATTTTTTAAATGTTGACATTCTCTATGCCGCCCCTGCTGGTGGGAGGGGGGAGGGACTATAAAACCCGGAAGTGATGTCCCTCACTCAGTCTCTGCAAGATTGAGGAAGTGAGAGGGTCACGTCTCTCTGAGCTGTGAATAACACTTAACACGTGTCCATTCAACTGTGAGTGCCCTTAATGTGATTTGAAAATGAAAATGTGGTTGCTTTGAAATGCTGCACTGCAAATGGTTGCTGGTGGTGGCAACTGCTTTGAAATGTTGCACTGCAAATGGCTGTTGGTGGTGGTAACTGCTTTGAAATGCTGCACTGCAATGGTCGTTGGTGGTGGTAACTTGACAACTTCCTGTTTGCAATGTATATTGATTTTAGATTAAACGCTACCAATTACGGCTGTGATTTTTGGCCATCTTACTCAGTCCCCTGCATATCAGGTGCAGAGGATTCTTCCCATCAATTAAAAATAAAGGTGTTTTTACAGTTTTAAAAAATGTTGAGAATCTCTCTCCTGTCAATCACGCCATGAAAGCCACACCCTTTCCTTTGGGAGGGGGTGGGATAATAAAACCTGGAAGTATGGGTGTGGCTCAGTCTCTGCACTTTGGGGGAGGGAGAGGTCACTACTCTGTCTCAGGTGTGAATCAACTGAACACACCGAATATCTACTGAACTGTGAGTGTAGTGTTTTATGGTGGTTTTATGGTGGTTTTATGGTGGTTGCATCCTGCTTGAAATGGTATGAAACTGCATTTGAATTTGTTGGCCTTGCACCCTACTTGAAATGGTATGAAACTGCACTTCAATTTAGTTGTCTTGCACCCTGCTTGAAGTGGTATGAAACTGCACGTGAATTTGGTTGCCTTGCACCCTGCTTGACATGGCATTAAACATCACTTGCATTTGTTGGCCTTGCAACCTGCTTGAAGTGGCATGAAACTGCACTTGAGTTTGGTGGCCCTGCACCCTGCTTGGTGGTAGGAAACTGCACTTGAGTTCGGTGGCCCTGCACCCTGCTTGAAATGGTAGGAAACTGAACTTGAGTTACATGGCACTGCACCCTGCTTAAAGTGGTATGAAACGGCACTTGAATTTGGTGGCCTTGCACCCTGCTTGAAGTGATCGGAAACTGCACTTGAATTCGGTGGCCCTGCACCCTGCTTGAAGTGGTAGGAAACTGCACTTGAATTCGGTGGCCTTGCACCCTGCTTGAAGTGGTAGGAAACTGCACCTGAATGTGGTAGCCTTGTACCCTGCTTGAAGTGGTATGAAACTGCAATTGAATTTGGTAGCCATGAACCCTGCTTGAAACTGCTCGCCCTCCAGCCGTGAGTGAGCTGCCAGCATATCAGGCTTGAGTGACTGAGCTGTCACACCAAGAATCCATTTGGCCAACAATGTCCATACTAGCCCTCTTGCAACCAGTCCCTTCAGCCCACAATACCCATACTAGCCCTCCAGAAAGCCCCCCCCCCCACTGGCTACCAATATTTTAATTGGTGAAGAGGTGGAATATTGCATTGGGAGGTCAGCCCTCCCGTGTGAACATGGGACCCATCGGGTTCCACATAATCTAGTATCTATCTATCTATCTATCTATCTATCTATCTATCTATCTATCTATCTATCTATCTATCTATCTATCTATCTATCTATCTATCTATCTATCTATCTATCTATCTATCTATCTATCTATCTATCTATCTATCTATCTATCTATCTATCTATCTATCTATCTATCTATAAAACTCTGGGGCTATCCGTCCGGCTGCCGTCCGGATCCCTTTCTGCCTTTTGATTCGTGCCCGAAACTCGCAGATGTCCAATCGGAATGGCCGATGCTCGCAGATGTCCAATCGGAATGGATCCATTTGCATGTACGGCTGCCGGCTGCATTTCTTCCTTTGATTCATTGCCACGCCCAATCCAGACGCTCAATCTCCGAGATCTTTTCCATTTCGGTAGAGATTTCGCTTTTCTTTCTAAGTATCCGCCCCTCATTACATTTCGTCGTGCTGAAGTACACGTTTTTAATCAAATCCTACTCGCCCCCACCCCCAAGTATTTCAAGAATAAACTGGCTTCTCCATTTACATGTCAGCTTCCAACGCACTTCGAAACAAAGTTGCAAGACAGGAACACTCTGAACTTTTAACTGCTGCAGCAGGCAGGGTAGGTGCCATTGGATTGTTTTTTAATCCACTGCTGAGGGAGGCAGGGCAGTGCTGGAATCTTACTTTTGAGAACGGCTTCAGTTCCATTGGAGGAGACGGGTGCATGGTGGAATATTGGGTTGGGGGATCACGACATTGGGGGAGCAGACCCAACGGGTCTGCACTTGGTCTAGTATATTACTAAATCTCTGTTCTTGACTGCTTTTGGCCGTCTGTGCTGCGATTTCCGGGAAAACGCCGCCACCTACGGCCGTCATTTTGGCCACCTTGATCAGAGCACCCCTCCGCCGCATGTGTGCCGAGGATCTTTCCCGTCGATGAACAATGACAGAGATATTAATGTTTTTACAAAATTCCCCATTCTCTCTGCTGCCCCCGCTGGCAGCAGATGGACTATAAAACGAGGAAGTGGTGTGCCTCACTCACTCTTCAAGATGGAGGAAGGCAGAGGGTTACGTTTCTCTGAACTGTGAATAACACTGACCACATGTCTACTCAAATGTGAGTGCCCTTAGTGGTTCTTAAATGCTTGCAAAAAGTGTCTATTGGTTCTAAAGCTTGCAAAAAGTGTCTATTGGTTTTAAAGCTTGCAAAAAATGTCTATTGGTTTGCATCTAAAGCTTGCAAAAAATGTCTATTGGTTCTAAAGCTTGCAAAAAAAGTCTATTGGTTCTAAAGCTTGCAAAAAATGTATATTGGTTCTAAAGCTTGCAAAAAGTGACTATTGGTTCTAAAGCATGCAAAAAATGTATATTGGTTCTAAAGCTTGCAAAAAAATGTCTATTGGTTCTAAAGCTTGCAAAAAAATGTCTATTGGTTCTAAAGCTTGCAAAAAATGTATATTGGTTCTAAAGCTTGCAAAAAGTGTCTATTGTTTCTAAAATGATTGCAAAAAGCCTCTATTCGTTCTAAAATGTTTGCAAAAAGTATCTCTTTTCGTTCTAAATGCTTGCAGAAAAAATCTCTATTGGTTCTAAAATACTTGCAAAAAAAGTCTATATGTTCTAAAATGCTTGCAAAAAATGTTTATTGGTTCTAAAGCTTGCAAAAAGTGTCTATTGGTTCTAAAGCTTGCAAAAAGTGTCTATTGGTTCTAAAATGTTTGCAAAAAGTGTCTCTTTTGGTTCTACAATGCTTGCAAAAAATGTCTTTTTTGGTTCTAAATGTTGCAAAAAGTGCCTCTATTGGTTCTAAAGCTTGCAAAAACATGTCTATTGGTTCTAAAGCTTGCAAAAAAATGTCTATTGGTCCAATCGGCTCTGACATTCTCTGTATTCTCCCACTGAGCACACGTCACAATCTGGAGCAGGGAGGTACGTCAAATCATGCCCAAGCAGACGTAAGCTGTCGTTCTATCGATTATCAGCAGGAGTTCCGTTGCTGCAGCACATCACCTGCTCTCCACGCACTACGAGCGATGCTGCACAGGTGTCTGAAACAAAAAAGGTCTGACTTCGGGAAAGAGTAAAAATGGGAGTTATTGTACTCGCTGCACTGTGGATGAGGTTCATCGTCGGTAAGGCTGTTATGTTTTTGCCCCAATATAACTAACGTTCTGGGGTCTGGAGAGTTGACCAATTTCAAGGTCACGGAGATTCAGATGAAAGACACAGATATATCGAAAACCCCTGGGTTGTCTGACCACTGGTCGGATCTGTTGGGATGAGTGGTTTTCCCGTGGGGTAGGAAGGCCGTAAGCACCGATCACAAAAAGAAAGTGTCGATTGCATGGAGATGAAGACAACGGATTCACCTGCGTGGTATTGGCAGCAAATGCAATGGAGCAACATACCAGTTGGTCCACGATAAACTGCGCGATTTGTGGCGAAACTTCTTCATCTGCAGTCGAATTAAAAATATGCCAGTCGGCTGCAAAACATGCAGATATCATTTGCGACGATATTGCCACGAATCGGGAGGCAGAGCTACAGGGATAGTTTAGGCAGGCGACAATTGTATTCCGTGGAGCGCAGACATTGAGTGGTAATAGCCGGAGGTGTGTAAATTAGGAGGGGGCATTGAGAGTAGCAGGAAAATGAAGATTCCGAGCGTAGGTTTAAAGCGGGAGCGGTAAGATTTAATAGGGCCGTAAGTGGCCACTTCTTGCAAAGCGGGCGGTGTGTATTTGGACCGAGTTACTAAATCTCTGTTCTTGACTGCTTTTGGCCGTCTGTGCTGCGATTTCCGGGAAAACGCCGCCACCTACGGCCGTCATTTTGGCCACCTTGATCAGAGCACCCCTCCGCCGCATGTGTGCCGAGGATCTTTCCCGTCGATGAACAATGACAGAGATATTAATGTTTTTACAAAATTCCCCATTCTCTCTGCTGCCCCCGCTGGCAGCAGATGGACTATAAAACGAGGAAGTGGTGTGCCTCACTCACTCTTCAAGATGGAGGAAGGCAGAGGGTTACGTTTCTCTGAACTGTGAATAACACTGACCACATGTCTACTCAAATGTGAGTGCCCTTAGTGGTTCTTAAATGCTTGCAAAAAGTGTCTATTGGTTCCAAAGTTTGCAAAAAGTGTCTATTGGTTTTAAAGCTTGCAAAAAATGTCTATTGGTTCTAAAGCTTGCAAAAAATGTCTATTGGTTCTAAAGCTTGCAAAAAAAGTCTATTGGTTCTAAAGCTTGCAAAAAATGTATATTGGTTCTAAAGCTTGCAAAAAGTGACTATTGGTTCTAAAGCTTGCAAAAAAATGTATATTGGTTCTAATGCTTGCAAAAAATGTCTATTGGTTCTAAAGCTTGCAAAAAATGTCTATTGGTTCTAAAGCTTGCAAAAAATGTATATTGGTTCTAAAGCTTGCAAAAAAGTATCTATTGTTTCCAAAATGCTTGCAAAAAGGGTCTATCGGTTATAAAATGTTTGCAAAAAGTATCTCTTTTCGTTCTATAATGCTTGCAGAATGTGTCTTTTTGGTTCTAAAATACTTGCAAAAAAAGTCTATATGTTCTAAAATGCTTGCAAAAAAATGTTTATTGGTTCTAAATGCTTGTAAAAAAAGTGTATATTGGTTCTAAATGCTTGCAAAAAGTGTCTATTGGTTCCAAAATGTTTGCAAAAAGTGTCTCTTTTGGTTCTACAATGCTTGCAAAGAATGTGTCTTTTTTGGTTCTACAATGTTTGCAAAAAGTGCCTCTTTTGGTTCTACAATGCTTGCAAAAACATGTCTATTGGTTCTAAAGCTTGCAAAAAAATGTCTATTGGTCCAATCGGCTCTGACATTCTCTGTATTCTCCCACTGAGCACACGTCACAATCTGGAGCAGGGAGGTACGTCAAATCATGCCCAAGCAGACGTAAGCTGTCGTTCTATCGATTATCAGCAGGAGTTCCGTTGCTGCAGCACATCACCTGCTCTCCACGCACTACGAGCGATGCTGCACAGGTGTCTGAAACAAAAAAGGTCTGACTTCGGGAAAGAGTAAAAATGGGAGTTATTGTACTCGCTGCACTGTGGATGAGGTTCATCGTCGGTAAGGCTGTTATGTTTTTGCCCCAATATAACTAACGTTCTGGGGTCTGGAGAGTTGACCAATTTCAAGGTCACGGAGATTCAGATGAAAGACACAGATATATCGAAAACCCCTGGGTTGTCTGACCACTGGTCGGATCTGTTGGGATGAGTGGTTTTCCCGTGGGGTAGGAAGGCCGTAAGCACCGATCACAAAAAGAAAGTGTCGATTGCATGGAGATGAAGACAACGGATTCACCTGCGTGGTATTGGCAGCAAATGCAATGGAGCAACATACCAGTTGGTCCACGATAAACTGCGCGATTTGTGGCGAAACTTCTTCATCTGCAGTCGAATTAAAAATATGCCAGTCGGCTGCAAAACATGCAGATATCATTTGCGACGATATTGCCACGAATCGGGAGGCAGAGCTACAGGGATAGTTTAGGCAGGCGACAATTGTATTCCGTGGAGCGCAGACATTGAGTGGTAATAGCCGGAGGTGTGTAAATTAGGAGGGGGCATTGAGAGTAGCAGGAAAATGAAGATTCCGAGCGTAGGTTTAAAGCGGGAGCGGTAAGATTTAATAGGGCCGTAAGTGGCCACTTCTTCCAAAGCGGGCGGTGTGTATTTGGACCGAGTTACCAAAGGATGTAGGTGAAACTGAGAGTTGAATCGGGTGTCAGGGGTTATGGGGGGAATGCAGGGAGATGGGTTAGGAGAGAGAGATAGATCGACCATGATCGAATGGCGGAGTACACTTGATGGACAGAATGACCCAATTGTGTTCCCATCACTTATGACCTGATGCCCTTATGACAATAACAGCATTCAAAATAATTTTGAACTGGCAACGAACAGACACCTTTAAGAGGGATATGAGGGAAACGTGGATAAAATATTTAAGAATAAGGGGTCGGCCACTTAGGACTGAGATGAAGAAAATCTTTTTCATTCAGAAAGTTCTGAATCTGTGGAATTCTCTGCCACAGAAGGCAGTGTAGCCCAAGTCAAATGATTTTTTTCGTGGGAAAGTTAGATTTAGCTCTTTGGTCTGACTGAATCAGAGGATATGAGGAGAAAGCTGGCACGGGGTACTGATTGTGGTTGATCAGCCATGCTCATATTGAATGGTGGTGCTGGCTCGAAGGGCCGAATGGCCTACTCCTGCAACTATTGTCTATGTTTCTATGTTTAAAAGGCTGTGGATAAGATTGGACAGCTCGATCGAAGTGGTTGTGTGTGAGTGCGTTGTTTGATTCAATGGATCCCCGTATCAGATATACTCGTGCAATAACACATATGCTATACATATATAGTGAACACATATATAACACATACAGTGAACTATGTTACATTTTTTGTGAATACAGACGCGCGCTTTCCCGCCGATGAGGATTGTATTCAGAGTTCCGACTAATGTTCTTATTTCGTGTCCCAGATCTCAGCTATGCCGATTCCGTGACACAACGAGAGGCCGCCGTCCAGCGGTTGGAGGGCGATCATGTCACGTTTATTTGCACCTATACCAGTGAAGCCTATTATTTATATTGGTACCGTCAGTACCCAGGCAGAAGGCCAGAGTTCGTCGTGTGGAGAGACCCTGGCGGCAAGTATCACTTTCAAGCGGAATTCGCTAAACGCCGCTTTGTTGATGTGATGGATAACACAGCGAGAGAGTATCGACTAACCATTCCTGGGCCACGGTTGTCCGATGTAGCGGTATATTACTGCGCAGCGGCTCACAGTGATAGGTGCGAGCTAAATCCTCGTACAATAATTGTCGTTTCTGGGGCACAGGTGTTGTAGGTTGCGGGCAACTTCCAACCGCTGATGCGGCACTAACAGTAGAATGCAATTACTGAGAGCATAGAATGCAAACGGAAACCTCGTCGACTCGACTTGAAACAATGCACACAGAGTCCTGAATTCAAAGTCAAAGTCACAGTAGCCTTTATTGTCATTCAGACATTTCGGTCTGAACGAAATTTCGTTGCCTTGCAGTCCTATCTATTATATATTAAAACTATGTGGCTGCCGCCTGCCGCCTGGCGTCCGGCTGCCTTTCTGCCTTTTGATTCGCTGCTCCTTCCTATCAGCTTCTAACACACTTCAAAACAAAGTTGCAAGACAGGAACATTCTGAGCTTTTAACCGCAATGGGATATCACAACAAGTGTTTCAACAGGAGGGGGAGGGCCAATTGGTATTGCAATTGGAACTGCTCCAGCAGGCAGGGTAGGTGCAATTGGAGTTTGTTTTCAATCCACTGCTGAGGGAGGCAGGGGAGTGCTGGAATCTTACATTTGGGAACGGGTTCAGTTCCGTTGGAGGAGACGGGTGCATGGTGGAATATTGGGTTGGGGGATCACTCCATTGGGGGAGCAGACGGGTCTGCACTTGGTATAGTATATAATTAAAAAAAAAAGACAAAGACACACAATAAACACAAATTTCACATCCACCACAGTGGGTTCACCAGCCACCTCCTCACTGTGATGGAAGGCAAAAATCTTAAAGTCCTTCCAACGGTTGTTGCAGTCAATGTACGAGCTAGTGCTGTCACTTCCTGCAGCTCAGAACCTCAATTGTTACAGTCAGTTGATTCGCTTGTTCCAACAACCTGTTGTTTCTGGGCTCCTATTGATCAGCGGCAGATTTCGTTAACCGTGGAACCGAATCTCGGTGTAGATGTCACACTGCAATATAGATAGAGAGCGAGGGCAGGTGGAGTATAGACAACATTTAATGTTTAAAGTAAACATCGCTTGTCCAGTGGTGATGTGGACCTGCTGCAGGCAGTGAAGAAAGCGAATGGCATGTTGCCCTTCAGAACAAGAGGAGTTGGGAAGAGGAGCAAGAAGGCCCTTCTGCAATTGTACAGCGCCCGAGTGAGACCACACTTGGAATATGGTGTGCTGTTTTGCTCCCTTAAATTGAGGAAGGACATTCTTGCTATTGAGATAGTGCAACTACGTTCACCAGGTTAATTTCCGGGATGGCGGGACTGTCATAAGCTGAGAGAATGGAGCGGCTGGGCTTGCATCCTTTGGAATTTAGAAGGATGAGAGGGTATCTTCTTGAAACATATAAGATTATTAAGGGTTTGGACGCGCTAGGGGCAGGAACGATGATCCCGATTTTGGGGGAGTCCAGAACTAGGGTCCACATATTAAGAATAAAGGGTTGGCCATTTAGAACGGAGATGTGGAAACGCTTTTTCACACAGAGATTTGTGAATGTTGAATTATCTGCTCCAGAGGGCGGTGGAGGTCGGTTCTCTGTATACTTTCAAGAGAGAGCTAGATAGGGCTCGAGCCAGGGGATAATGGGAAAAGGCAGGAACGAGGTACTGATTGTGGATGATCAGCCATGATTACATTGAAGGGCGGTGCCGGCTGGAAGGGCCGAATTGACTCCTCCTACACATATTGTCTATTGTCTATTGCCTCCAGTCACA
>NW_026576105.1:0-12500 GCF_028641065.1 Leucoraja erinaceus | reverse complement strand
CGGAAATGAACATTGAATTCTCCCAATATTGTTAGCCCTTGCTGTCTCTGCCCATTCCTCAGCCCTCGAGCGGTCTCCTCCTCCTTTTTCCTTTCTTCTCCCCGCCACACCCCATCAGTCTGAAGAAGGATTTCGGTCCGAAACGTTGCCTATTTCCTTCGCTCCATAGATGCTGAGTTTATCCAGCATTTTTGTGTCCCTCCCGTGACAATATGTTTATTGCTCTACAGCCCATGATGATTATTTGGTGGTGTGGACGTTGCGTTTTGGCGATTTGGCGAAGTGGTGCCATATGAAGGCGGAAATCGATTGCATTTAATATTGCCGAGGCAATCTAATACATATTCCACAAGGTGGCAACAATGTCTCGGTAATAATCGTCAGCCATGTTACAGATGCTGTTCAATAACTTCAGATGTGATCAGTAACTTCGCTTTTACTAACTCAGTTATTTTCAATTTATCACATTTTATCATTTTCTAATGCACTTTTATGTCTGTTTTTCTCCCCATATATGTTTCCGGATTACAAGCATTACCTGTGCATGGTTAACGTACTTTCCGTTGCAAGTTTGCACTGGTGTCTTCCAACTCCATACACTAAGTTGCGCACTCCGTTGAACAGTTGTCAGCCCGGCGCATACCTTTCCCCATTTCGAAACATAGAAAAATAGATGCATTCGTAGGCCATTCGGCCCTTCGAGTCAGCACCGCTATTCAATGTGATCATGGCTGATCATCTAAAATCAGTACCTCGTTCCTGCCTTTTCCTCATATCCCCTGACTCCGCTATATTCAAGAGCTCTATCTAACTCTCTCTTGAAAGTATCCAGAGAACCGTCCTCCACCGCCCTAAGAACTAAATCTAACTCGCTCTTGAAGAGAGACATTTAATTTGCCTTAATAAATATCAAAACAAGTACAAACAATAAACATACGTATTATTCCACAATGTTCTACAGGTTTACATAGAAACATAGAAACATAGAACATAGATGCAGGAGTAGGCCATTCGGCCCTTCCAGCCTGCACCGCCATTCAATATGATGGCTGATCATCCAACTCAGTATCCTGTACCTGCCTTCTCTCCATACCCCCTAATCCCTTTAGCCACAGGGGTCACATCTAACACTTTCTTAAATATAGCCAATGAACTGGCCACAACTACCTTCTGTGAATTCCACAGATTCACCACTCTCTATGTGAAAAATGTTTTTCGCATCTCGGTCCTAAAAGAGTTCCCCTTATCCTTAAACTGTGACCCCTTGTTCTGGACTTCCCCAACATCGGGAACAATCTTCCTGCATCTAGCCTGTCCATCCCCTTAATCTCCGTCACTCATGCACTCACCACGTGGTCAGTGATATCCGGGGCACCGCCCTAAGCACGTGAACCAGATCACTGAAGGCGTTTCACTGCAGTCCTTTGGAACAATCTCCAAGACCCGTCGAGGGCCGCTGTATAGATCTCCCGTTTACACAACCACTCGGTCCTTGAGCGAGAAAGATGGAGATCGTCGTTCTGTTTACTCTCATTGTATGCTTCCTCGGTGAGTAGCTCTCGGAGGAGAATGGGAGAACGAAATAACATTTCCCCGATGAGTCCCCGATTGATTATTGGTTCTTGATAATTTTAGTGAGCTAAACTGCCCCGGCTCCACAGATGACCCGAGTGACGTCTCCCTTGGAGCTGTGTTTAAAGTTGGTAACGTAGTGGAGGCCAAGTTCCACCTTGCAGACTAATCAATATTGGCATTTCGCATTTGCATCACCATGCTGTTCCTGAGTCTGCTGGTGCGCGCTCCCAAACTACTGCATCTTATTCCCGACGGGGGCGGGGAGATGAAGGAATGATCTGAGACATATTTGATTATTTCGACCGCATTTCCAAGACATCGTAAAGTGCTCACGGACCCCTACAATTGACCCGAGGCCTATTCCTCCAGAGTAGCGTTTGTTCCAAGTTAACGAGCACAAAATATTTTTTGAGGGTCACTTTTAACCAAGGGTCCTTTTTATTCTTTCCTAACCCGGTCATAGGTCGGAGTGCAGGAAATTCGGTAAGTCAGCCGCAATCATCAAAAAAAAGTAGAGAAGGCGAAGGGGTGATGCTTTCATGCAGCTACACCACTACAGAAAGCACCTATTCGTTGTACTGGTACAGAAAACAAGCGGAGAATGTACCTGTGTTTATTGTGCAGCAGAAGTCTTGGGGGGGAGAAGAGAGAGGAGAAGGATTCGGGACACGTTTCTTTTCGGAGCTGGACACCAAGACCAAGTGGAATAGTTTAATGATCACCGGGTTGAAATTGACCGACTCTGCCCTGTATTACTGCGCTTTCGAAGGCACAGCGATGGAAAGCAGCGTCATACCAGTACGAAAACTCCAATTGCCTGTGGTGTGGAACACCTGCCTGTTGCCGGTTTTGTGAACACATGCCAAGTGCCACCGCAACGCTCAGTCACAGGCCGACAGGAAACCCTGGGTACTTCGGTTCAAGCTGTCAGCAACCGTTCCCATTGGAACCGTAGCCATGGAGGCGATTCAAAATCGTGGAAATTGTTGCAAGATTCACCAGGGTATCCTAACGCAAATATCAATGAACAAACAAAAGCATCAATTAAACATCGATGGCAGATGTCGAACAAATATTTTTTTTTGTAACATCAATCCGCGTTGACATCCAACTGTCAATCAATGTGCGTGCCGAACGTACTACAGTCCACATATCTACTCATTGCACCCGGTGGAGCGTTTGTGCATGAATGCAGGGTGGGAGGGCTGCTGCGATTTGCATAGCTGGCTAGTGTCAACGTGGATGCAAAGCTGTGGCAGTTTTATTGAACACCGGAGCTGACTTTAAAACAATCCAATATCATTGAACCGGGGGCGAAGCAGATCCGGGAATTCCGACGTGTACAGACATTTTGGGCACCAGCATCATTCTGGTTACTTCCACAAGAAGCAGTCCCTAACATAAGCAGTCCAAAACTTTAATTCCGCTTCCCATTCCAACATGAAGGCCTCCGGCTTCCCCCAATGTCAGGGTGAAACCAAACGCGAACTAAAGGAACAACGTATATTCCATTCAACATCGGGAGCCTGGGAACTCCAAACCGGCGCGGCCTTGTCGGCTTCGGAAGCCGCGGTCTCCAGTTGGGAAGCGGCCGTTCCAGGTGACCCAGCGTCTGAGAGGACTCTCCCAACGACGGGGCATGACCACCCGGCGAGAACGGCCAGGAACATCGGGCCTCCGTAGAGGCAATTGCGGTGGCCTCAATAGGCCTGACTTTGTGTTGAACTGGGGGTTGGGGACTAGAAATTGTGCCTTCCCACATTGATATGCACTGTGGGAAGATGATTTGCTTTTTTTGTCTGTACGTAATCCTGTTAGTCTGTGTCCAAGATGGCTGCCGTGAAGGGAGAGTGGACGCTGGCGCGCTTTAGCTACCGCTGCTCTCTCTTCACATCGTGTTTTTGATTTTTTGTTTTTGAACTGAATTCTGTTTTTAATTTGTGTTTCTGTGATGTCTTTTTTTATTTATTTTATTCTGATTACATGTTATTTATTCCTGTTAATATCTGTAAGGTGTCCTTGAGATGTCTGAAAGGCGTCCAAAAATAAAATGTATTATTATTATTATTATTATTATTATTATTATTATTATTATTATTATTATTATTATTATTATTATTATTATTCCCCCTGAGATATACACACAAAAAGCTGGAGTAACTCGGCGGGACAAGTAGCATCTCTGGAGAGAAGGAATTAGTGACGTTTCTAGTCGACACCCTTCTTCAGACGATTCCCCCTGGCTAGTTTATATCAGCAACATCAAGATTTAACTCTCCAATATCATGTAACTCGCTTCCCCTCTGGCCCTTTCTCTTTCTTTCTTATCTGTTCAGGTCCTCTCATACCACTTCGGCCGATATTCCCGCTTTCTAACACACCTACCGGCACCCCACTGGGCCCCTATCCACTCTATTCCAGTGCGTCACCATCACTCCCTTACTTAATTCCACTTTTAATGTCTTACCAGATTTGATCACCTGCACCCTTCGGAAGTCTCCACTTATCCCTCACGATTCGCCGACACCCACTATTCACAATTGAATTGAATTGAATTTATTTTGTCATTCAGACCTGTTCAGACCGTGCACAAGTTCCCACGTTCACAAGTTATAGTAGAAATAGTCCATTCGGCCCATCGAATCTCCTCCGCCATTCAATCATGGCTGATCTGTGCCTCCAAATCCTAGTTTATTGCCTTCGGACCATAACCCTTGACACCCGTTCTGATCAATAAATTGTCTGACTTCAGCCAATATCATCGACTTGGCCTCCACAGGCCCCTGTGGCAATGATTTCCACAGATTAATTGCACTCTGACTATTTCTCCTCACATCCTTTCCAAAAGAGCGCCCTTTAATTCTGAGCCTATGACCTCTAGTCCCAAGGCTCTCCCAACTGTGGAGACCTCCTTTCCACATCCAATATATCTATGCTTTTCATTATTCTGAAAGTTTCGAAAACCCCACACGTCAACCTTCTAAACTCCAGCTAGTAGAGGCCCAGCGTTGTCAAACGCGAATCATATGAGAACCCACGTATTCAATAGACAATACACAATAAACTATAGACAATGGGTGCAGGAGGAGGCCATTCGACCCTTCGAGCCAGCACTGCCATTCAATGAGATCATGGCTGATCATCCACAATCAGTACACCGATCCTGCCTTCGCCCTATATCCCTTGACTCCGCTATCTTTAAGAGCTCTATCTAACTCTCACTTGAAAGAATCCAGAGAATTGGCCTCCATTACTTTCTGAGGCAGAGAATCCAACTGATTCATAACTCCATGGGTGAAAACGTTTGTCCTCATCTGCGTTCTAAATGGCCAACCCATAGTTCTAAAACTGTGGGCCCTGGTTCTGGACTCCCCCAACATTGGGAACATGTTTCCTGCCTCCATCGTGTCCAGTCCCTTTATAATCTTATATGTTTCATAAGATACCCTCACATCCTTCTAAGCTACAGTGTATACAAGTCCAGTCGCTCCATTATTTCATCGTATGACAGTCCCGCCATCCGGGGAATTATCCTCGTGAATCTACGCTGCGCCCCCCCCCCCAAGAGCAAGAATGGTGACCACAACTGCACACAATACCCCAGGCGTGGTCTCACTAGGGCATGTGGAACTGCCGAATGACCTCTTTGCTCCTATACTCAACTCCTCTTGTTCTGAAGAACAACATGCATTAGCTTTCTTCATTGCCTGCTGAACCTGCATGCTTACTTTCAGTGGCTGATGAACAAGACCACCCAGAACTCGTTGTACCACCCATTTTCCTAACTTGACACCATTCAGGTAATAATCTGCCTTCCTGTTCTTGCCATCAAAGTGGATAATCTCACACGTGTCCACATTACACTGCATCGGCCATGCATCTGCCCACTCGCCCAACCTGTCCAAGTCACCTTGCATCATCATAGCAACCTCGTCACAATTCACACTGCCACCCAGCCGTGTGCCATCTGCAAATTTGCTAATGTCACTTTTAATCCCTTCATCTAAATCATGAATTGACACTGTAACAGCTGCGGTCCAAAAAGTCCAGGTCACTACATCTACTGGCTCTCACTTGTCTATTTTCCTAGTTACATCCTCAAAACATTCTAGAAGATTAGTCAAGCATGATTTCCCCATCATTAATTCAGAACGGCCCTGTTACAGCTATCCAAATGTACCGCTATTGAATATGTTATGATTGAATATAATAAATAATATTACTGAATATAATTATAATGTTTTATACAATCTTCCCCACTACCGATGTCAGGCTAACTGGTCTATGATTCCTTGTTTTCTCTCTCCCTCCTTTCTTAAACAGTTAGATATCATTAGCTACCCTCCAATCCACCGGAACTGATCCTGAATCTATATAACATTGCGAAACGATCACCAATGCGTCCACAGGTTCCCTGGGATGCAGACCATCAGGCCGTGGGGATTTCTCCGCGTTCAGTCTACCCAACACCATGTCCTTCCCAATGTGAAATTCATTCAGTTCTTTCGTCACCCCAGATAATCTGGCCACTAGTACATCAGGAAGATTGTCTGTGTCCTCCTTAGTGAAGACTGTTCCATAGTACCTGTTCAACCCATCTGCCATTTCCTTGTTCCCCAAAATAAATTCACCCTTTTCAGTCTTCAAGGGTCAAACGTTGGTCTTCACTATTTTTTTCCTGCGCAGCGACTCAAAGAGAACTTGCACATCTTGCATGTGTATGTGACAAATACACTTGACTTGACTTGACTTGACTTGACTTGACTTGACTTGACTTGACTTGACTTGACTTGAGGCTGATAAGGACAGAAACTAGACATCACTAACACTCACCTATTTCAAAATCATATCAACTTTATAATTTTCAGTGGTGGAAAATAAGACAGAAACTATCGGTAATGCGTAAGTTTTGAACCATGTTTTAATTAGTTTGAATGGGAATTGAACAACGCCCTTCAACTGTCTTCTGAACTTAATCTGCGTCCCCGCGTAAATGCATGAGTTGGTGCAAGAACTGAGAAGCTCCAGCATGTATCCGCTTTCCTGTAGGATAAACTTTGGATCAGCGGAATTGGAGCCGCTGGCATAGTTATTGCTGGTCAATTGCACAAATAGAAAATTCACGACATACGTCAATCGCAACAGGAGAAAACTACCCAATATCGCCATGAGTAAAATGATAGACTTCCTCCTGTTCTCCATCTCCGTGTCATTCTGTCTGTCACCATTGCTCTGGGCCCGGAGCCTCTTGCGGGCTTCATTCGCCTTTAGGATGTATCTGATGGTCAGAACATTGAGTAGAAAAATGAGAAGGAACGGGACACATGGGTTTAACATCCGGTGCAGCCAGTCATAAACCCTCCATGCAATGGAAGAGTAGTACATTTGGTTTATCGTGCAGAACCAGGGCACGTTATCGACCACGTACACTGGCACGTATATAAAATAAGAAGGGACGTTCTTTAAACAACCCGCCGCACAGACAGCTCCAATAACGGCAGCCGCGTTTTTCTCCGTGCAATATCTGAGCTTGCGTCGGTGACAGCAAATGGCGATGAATCGATCGAAGGTGAAGGCGACGGTCAACCAAGCAGACGTGTCCTTGGATGCCCAGCTGAGGAGAATAATAAGTTTGCAGGCGGGAATGGTGGACAAAAAACTGACAGGGAAATAAATAGCACGTAGCCGACTCAGTACCACTGCCGTGATAATGACGAGGAGATCCGCCACCGCCATGAACACGAGGTAGCGGGTGATACACTTGGCGAGGCCGCATCTTCCTTGCGCCAGGATCACAATGGTCAACGCATTCGCTGTGTGAGAGAGATGGAGAGATAGAAAATCCAGTAACGAAAATAGCGTTTGCCTGTTACATCAACATGTTTGGATGGCGACGATGCATTCGTAATATTGCTCCCTGTCCCACTTAGGAAACCTGAACGGAAACCTCTGGAGACTTTGCGCCCCACCCAAGGTTTCCGTGCGGTTAACGGAGGTTTTTGTCAGTCTCTCTACCTGCTTCCACTACCTGCAACCTCCGGCAACCACCTGCAACCTCCGGGAACCGCATGGACACCTTGGGTGAGCCGCAAAGTATCCAGCGGTTTTCGTTCAGGTTTGATAAGTGGGAGAGGGGCATATATCTTTCACTGTTCCAACAGCGATTGAAACACATCAGTTTAACAACGGACATGTGTTACATTTCGCAGATCATTGCAGATCAATCTAAACTTTAAAATTCCACTTAAATAACAGAGAAAGAAATAAGGCATAAAAGAAAATTGTCGTGGAATTTCAAAACTAACAATATTGGCAATAATGTGCAGGAAGGAACCGCAGATGCTGATTTAAACCGAAGGAAGACTCAACATGCTGGAGTAATTCTGCGGGCCAGGCAGTGTCTCTGGAGAGGAATTCCAGATATGCTGTCTGTCCCGCTGAGTTACTCCAGCATTTTGTGTCTAATATTGGCAATAAACATGGCGGGAGTTTTAATTGTCTGCGAATTGACATCAAGTGAAGTTACAGAAGCTTATACAACCACTCATGGTAGCAGTTAAACGACACGAAAGAACACACAAATGCTGGGGAACCTCAGCGGGTGCAGCAGCATCTAGGAGCGAAGGAAATAGGCAACGTTTCGGGCCGAAACCCTTCTTCAGACTGATGGACACGACACGAGGCGGCTCAATGCACATCAATGCTATTGTGAAGCGAATGATCTGAAAGAGCGCAGCAGATCGCAGCAGATCGCAGCAGATCGCGTGATTAATTGCAGTGACATGCAATCTCGTGGAGGGACAGCAGGCTTTGCAATACATGTAATAAATGTTGAAAATTCGTCCGCATTTGCTATGCATAGTTATGCGGAAGGGCGATGAATGGATACGGGGAAATAACATGAAACATGCACAGTATCCATGGAATCATTTAACCAAAGCCAAGCGGAAAATCCCAGTGCTACATTTCGGCTGAAGAAATGACAGATCGCTCAGTACTCAGCAAATACAGAAATATGGAAACACGAAAGGCACTGGATTATTGAGCTCAATGCGCGATGCAATTGTATACGAGACAAGAACCTTCACTCTCATACTATAGCTAGGAAAATAGTTATTTTTCTGTCTCACTGCCTTCGACCTTTACTGCCACACGGTGATAAGAACGGAAATGCATTATCACGGTAGCCAATTATTGCAGAAGATCAGCGGTAGCATTATGGGGCTGAATATCTACAATGAAATATAATTAATACAAAATGTCTTCGATCGGGAAAGACCTGGGGAATGGGAACCGGAAAGGCAAGCACGCATATACAATTAAGGATAAGTAATGTTAGTGTCGGGTATTAGTTTAATATCTTTGTATTTATGGTTCGATATTTATTTATTACATGCCATTGCGAAACGCAATGATGGATGCATATATTAAAAGTGGCAACGCGGGACACTAACTCAGGGAGCCTTTCTAGAGGTGCAACCACGGAACCAATTTGCGATCCATTCAGCTATCTCTCCTTGGATCCCATGAGATCTAACCTTCCAGAGCAGCCTACGACGCGGCACCTTTGTCGAACGCCTTACTAAAGTCCTTGTACACGACAACCACACTTCTGCCTTCACCTTCCTTTTTGCTCACGTCTTCAAAAAGCTCAATCAGATTTGCTAGACAGGAACCCCCGCGTACAAATCTATGCTCGCTCTCCCGAATCAGCCCTTGCCCATCCAATTGCCTGTATATCATATCGCTCGGAATACTCTCCAGTAACTTACCAACTACAGATGCTCAGCTCACCGGCCTATAGTTCCCAACATTTTCCTAGCAGCCGTTCTTGAAAAGAAGCATAACATTTGCCACCCTCCAATCCTCTGGAACCTGTCCTGTATTTAAGAACGATTTATAAATTTCAACCAGGGCTCCCCGCAATTTCCTCTCTAGTTCCTCGCAATGTCCTCGGATGTATCTGATCAGGCCCCGGTGATTTGTCTACCTTCAAACACGACAGCACCTTCAGTTCTTCCTCGACGGTTACCCTGGCTGCCCTTCTAAATATATCTGTAAATAGTTAATTAACAGTTAAAATATGTCCATGGCTACTCGAGAACATCGACCGTTTTCAGTAGACGTGGAGCAAATAAAATAACGTGAAAGAGGGTAAATATTCAAACAATGCTATTTGGAGCATTATTGTGGCATCGTCGTCTTGTGTTAGGTATCGATACATATCAAGTTATTAAGGGATAGAAAACATAGAAATATAGAAATTAGGTGCAAGAGTAGGCCATTCGGCCCTTCGAGCCTGCACCGCCATTCAATATGATCATGGCTGATCATCCAACTCAGTATCCCGTACCTGCATTCTCTCCATACCCTCTGATCCCCTTAGCCACAAGGGCCACATCTAACTCCCTCTTAAATATAGCCAATGAACTGGCCTCGACCACCCTCTGCGGCAGAGAGTTCCAGAGATTCACCACTCTCTGTGTGAAAAAAGTTCTTCTCATCTCGGTTTTAAAGGATTTCCCCCTTATCCTTAAGCTGTGACCCTTGTCCTGGACTTCCCTACCATCGGGAACAATCTTCCTGCATCTAGCCTGTCCAACCCCTTAAGAATTTTGTAAGTTTCTATAAGATCCCCTCTGAATCTCCTAAATTCTAGAGAGTAGTAAACAAAGTCTATCCAGTCTTCTTCATAAGACAGTCTGACATCCCCGAATCAGTCTGGAGAACCTACTCTGCACTCCCCTCTATGGCAATAATGTCCTTCCTCAGTTATGGTGACCAAATCTGTACATAAAACTCCGGGTGTGGTCTGACCATGACCCTGTACAACTGCAGTAGAACCTCCCTGCTCCTATACTCAAATCACCGCGGAGGCACAATGGTGTACAATAGCCATGTCAAGCAGAGTAAAGTGGCTGAAAAATATAATTAAGCTGCTTTGGACTGTTCGTCCTCAATATCCACACGTTACCTGGGACACCGAACGCTGCCAGAGCGTGAACTAATAAAACTGCAAAGACCGGGCCGTTCCCAGGCGCGGCATTTTCCGTGTGAACGCAGTGCTGCTGATCGCTTGCACTCTGAAGCAAGCACACTCGCCCTCGGCCATCTATTTATGCCAGGCGGCGTCCCTGGGGCGGCGGTTGCAATGGATCATCAGTGTTGTTAGTCACAATTTTCCGAACAAATAGATTTCTCGCTGTTTTAACGCTGATCCGAATTAATGGACGAGACAATTCTTGGAGCGATCATAGCAGCGTTTTGAAGACGTTCTGGATATACAATACAAGAGATACAAGGATTTATTGTAATTTGAACATCAGTGAGGCTCAAACGAAAATGTCTGTTTCTGCAGCCCTACCATACAAACAAAAATGATTCCTACTCGACACACAAGCAAATTAATTATACAAAACATCCATCAGAGTGAACCTCCTCCTCCACTGTGATGGAAGGCAAAGTCATTTATCGCCCCTGCTCTCCATTTTCAAACCGATGATGACGCCCCTGGTGGGGACGATGGTAAGTCCCCCGGCCATTTTAGGCCGCGACGGGCGATGTACGGCCCCGCACCAGGGTCTAAATGTCACAGTTGGAGTTTAATGAATGCATGCAAATCATATATGTCAGAGGGAAGCACGGTGCTGGTTTAAATCGAAGATAGACACATAAAAGCAGGAAAAACTCAGTGGGACAGGACAGTATCATACTTTAATTCGTTTAGTTTTGTAGATACAGAGTGGAAAAAAAAAATATTCGCCTTTCGGCCAAATTGGTCCGACGCCGACCAGCGATCCCTGCCTATAAACATATTAACACTATCCTTCAACCCAATAGGGGACAATATTTACAGTCACCAAGACAATTAACCAACAAACCTGTACGCCTCTAGAGTGTGGAGGTAACCGAAGATATCGGAGAAAATCACAAGTAGATCACGGGTGGAGAACATACATACTCCGTTACAGGCAGCACCCGTAGTCGTAATCGAAACCCGGGTCTCCGGCGCTGCATTCCAATGTAAGGCGGAAACTCTACCACTGCGCCAGCGTGACCAGAATCTTCTCTGGAGAGAGTGCGAGAGAATGAGTGGGTGAGGACGTTTCGGGTGAGGTGGTCTTCAGCCAGACATTGTATAATGTAAATCATATGATAACTTTAAGCACAAAAATAAGATGAGGGTGTGGACTACATAAGGATTCGGGAGACAGGCAAATCCACTAGCGAAAACTAAACCTTGTTCAGGTGTAAAAAAGCGCGGGGATGCGCTTGCTAATTGTTAAGAGGTCAAAAGGTAGAGGTGAGAGCAGTTGTTATCGGAACCGGAGTGAGGATTCAGTGCCCGCCATCCTTAGGGTTGTGTTAAGAAGCATTCGTCGTTATTTCGTGCTTGACAATGAGTCGCATTTAGCTCACACGACTAATATAATGGGGGCGCAAAAACGCACGGACACGATCGATACTTCCTTCTGTCTAATACTGATGAGCCGATAAAGTATTTGGTCCATGGTTTCCTCCAGGAAGGCTACGTCGAGAAGACGGACGAGAGTTGCACACGGAAAAAGAGTACATTGGAAAGTGAGTGCCGTACTGACATGCACAGTAAGCTACACTAAGCCTTCCATTGATCGACTTTCCTATATTCCCGTTTTCACACGCAGCCGTCCTTTCCGCGAATAGCAATGGTAGTACTTGCCGCGTGCGCAGACATGAATAATAATCGCAGGAAACAGTGCGCCAAGAACGAAACCCCAAAGGTGGCTTAATGCCCCTGTCCCACTTCGGACACCTGAACGACTACTTTCTGGAGGACTTGCGCCCCACCCAGCGTTTCGTGCGTTCCGGAGGTTGCGGTGGTTGCCGGAGTTGCGGAGGGTTGCAGGTATTGGAAGCAGTAGGGAGCTGACAAACACCTCCGGAAC
>NW_026576104.1:200000-209770 GCF_028641065.1 Leucoraja erinaceus | reverse complement strand
TGGCAAGTGTACATGGGATCGGTGGAAGTGGGGACAGGCACCAGACGAGACATCAGACGGATCATCGTCCACCCCGAATACGCATTGAACACCCCAGAAGACTATGATGTTGCAGTCCTGGAACTGTCCAGCCCACTCAGCCTCTCCAGTGTCATCTACCCGATCTGCCTCCCGTCCAGTGAACAAGTGTTCCCCAGCGGCCAGCAGTGCTACATCACAGGATGGGGCACTCTCGCTTTCCAAGGTACGGACTACTGTGGATGAATTGAGTCGAGTATAGAAGCAAAGAGGTCCTTCTGCAGTTGAACAGGGCCCTAGTGAGACCACACCTGGAGTATTGTGTGCAGTTTTGGTCCCCTAATTTGAGGAAGGACATTCTTGCTATTGAGGGAGTGCAGTGTAGGTTTACAAGGTTAATTCCCGGGATGGCGGGACTGTCATATGCTGAGAGAATGGAGCAGCTGGGCTTGTACACTCTGGAGTTTAGAAGAATGAGAGGGGTTCTTATTGAAACATATAAGATTATGAAAGGTTTGGACACGCTAGAGGCAGGAAACATGTTCCCGATGTTGGGGGAGTCCAGAACTAGGGGCCACAGTTTAAGAATGAGTGGTAAGCCATTTAGAACGGAGATGAGGAAACACTTTTTCCCACAGAGAGTTGTGAATATGTGGAATTCTCTGCCTCAGAGGGCGGTGGAGGCCGGTTCTCTGGATGCTTTCAAGAGAGAGCTAGATAAGGCTCTTAAAGATTGTGGAGTCAGGAGATATGGGGAGAAGGCAGGAACGGGGTACTGATTGGGGATGATCAGCCATGATCATATTGAATGGCGGTGCTAGCTCGAAGGGCTGAATGGCCTACTTCTTCGTCTACTGTCTATTGAATAGGCAGCATCCCCACCAAGCTCACCCAAAACAACACCTATCCAGACAAAAGAAGAATTTAGAAATTAGGAGAGTTTAGTTTAGTTTAGAGATACAGCACAGAGATTAGGGAAACAGGCCCTTCGGCCCACGGAGTCTGCACCGACCAGTGATCCCCACACACAACACAATTCTACACACACTAGCAACAATCTTTTAACAATTATTTTTACCAAAGTCAATCAACCTACAAACCTGGATGTCTTTGGAATGTGGGAGGAAACCATAGCACCCGGAGAAAAACCCACGTGGTCACGGGGAGAACGTGCAAACTCCATACAGACAGCACCCGTAGTCAGGATGGAACGCAGGTCTCTGGTGCTGTGAGGCAGCAACTCTACCGCTGTGCCACCGTGACGCCTTGTTCCCCACACAGATGCTGCCTGACCCGCTGAGTTACTCCAGCACTCTGTGAAACGTCACCTATCCATGTTCTCCACAGATGCTGCCTGACCCGCTGAGTTACTCCAGCACTCTGTGAAACGTCACCTATCCATGTTCTCCACAGATGCTGCCTGACCCGCTGAGTTACTCCAGCACTCTGTGAAACGTCACCTATCCATGTTCTCCACAGATGCTGCCTGACCCGCTGAGTTACTCCAGCACTCTGTGAAACGTCACCTATCCATGTTCTCCACAGATGCTGCCTGACCCGCTGAGTTACTCCAGCACTCTGTGTATAACACAGGTAATACCTTTATCCAATGTACTGCTGCACCTCAGTGATGTGACGACTTTAGTGTTTAAATTGTTTTTTCCAGGATCCTTTCCCAACATCCTACAAGAAGCAGAAGTGTCGGTTATTGATGACCAAACGTGCAGGAATATCTACGGATCCGATATCACTCCGAGAATGCTGTGTGCTGGTGTATTAACGGGAGGAGTAGATTCATGTCAGGTACCCTTACAATTTTATTCACATTTACCGAGTAAAAATGATGTAGATTCTGTGTTCATTAATAACAGCAATGAGTGACTTCAGCAAGTAGCTTTAGTTTAGAGATACAACTTGGAAACAGGCCCTTCGGCCCACTGAGTATGTGCCTGCATGGATTTTCTCCTGGTGCTCCGGTTTCCTCCCACATTCCAAAGATATGCAGGTTTGTACGTTAATTGGCTTCAGTAAGTTGTAAATTGTAAATTGTCCCTAGTGTGTGTAGGATAGGATTAGTGTGTGGGGATGGCTGTTCAGCGCGGACTCGGTGGGGCCCATGGGCCTATTTCAGCTGTAACTCTAAATATGGCATATATACTGTATTTATATTCAACAAACATAACGAACACACAGAAGTTGCAGACGAGGTTTACTGGAATTAAAGCCGAGATGAAGGGTTTATTTAAAGGTGGGGGTGGTGGAGGTGGATGGGGGTGGGGGGGGGGTGGTGGATGGGGGGGGGGTGGGGTGGGGGGGGGGGTGTGGGTGGTGGGTGTGGGTGGGGGTGGGTGGGTGTGTGTGTTTGGTGTGGTGTGGGGGGGTGGTGTGGGGGTTGGGGGGGGTTGTGGTGGTGGTTGTGGTGTTGTGGTGGGTTGGGGGGGGGGGGGGGAGGGGGGGGGGGGGTGGGGGGGGGTGGGGCAGATGGGGGGGGGGGGTGGTGGGGGGCTGTGATGGTTCTGTCCTCGGCACTAGAGCTGGGAGATCAAGCTCAATCATGATGGGGCCACAGCAACGGTTTCCAAAGCCAAAGGATGAGAAAGCAGAAGATTCATGTTCAGATGCAGGCACTTAGATGGGCAAGGGCTGATTAGGGAGAGTCGGCATCGTTTTGTACATGGGATGTCGTGTCTCATGAAACTCATTCACTTTTTTGAAGACGTGACCAAAAAGGTGGATGAGGACAGAGCTGTAGATGTTGTGTACATGGACTTCAGCAAACCATTTGACTAGGTTCCGCATGGTAGGCTGCTCTGGAAGGTTAGATCGCATGGGATCCAAGGAGAGATAGCTGAATGGATAGCACATTGGATGGCTCCATGGAAGGAAGCAGAGGGTGATGGTGGAAGGTTGCTTTTCAGACTGGAGGCCTGTGACTTGGGGTTTAGTGATAGACCTGTTACTGTTTGTCATCTACATCAATGATTTGGATGAGAACATACAGGGCAAGATTAGCAACTTTGCTGATGATACAAAAGTGAGTGGATTTGCAGATAGTGAAGATGGTTGTGAACGATTGCAGCAGGATTTGGAACGATCTTATAGAGGTGTATAAAATCATGAGATGAATAGATCGGGTAAACACACAGAGTCTGTTGCCCAGAGTAGGGGAATCGGGAACAAGAGGACATTGGTTTAAGGTGAAGGGGGGATAGATTTAATAAAAATCTAAGGAGTAAGATTTTTACACAAATGATGGTGGGTGTCTGGACTAAACTGCAGGAGGAGGTCGTTGAGGCAGATGCCATCGCAAAGTTTAAGAGATATTTAAATGGGTCGATGGATAGGACAGGTTTAGAGGGATATGGGGAAATTTGCCAGCTAGTTGTGCCAAAGGACATATTTCCATGCTGTATGTGTCTGTGTGTTTATATCACTTTCACTCTATCACTGTCCCCGATGTTGGGGGAGTCCAGAACCAGGGGCCACAGTTTAAAATAAGGGGTAAGCAATTTAGAACGGAGATGAGGAAACTCTTTTTCACACAGAGGGTTGTGAATCTGTGGAATTCTCTGCCTCAGAAGGCAGTGCAGGCCAGTTCTCTGCATGCTTTCAAGAGAGTTAGATAGAGCTCTTAAAGATAACGGAGTCAGGGGATATGGGGAGAAGGCAGGAACGGGGTAATGATTGTGGATGATCAGCCACGATCACATTGAATGGCGGTGCTGGCCTGAAGTGTTGAATGGCCTCCTCCAGCACCTATTGTCTATTGTCACAGATGTGGGGGCTTTGGCGAGGGTGCAGAGGAGTTTTACGAGCAGGCTGCCTGGATGAGAGGGTATTAGCTACCGAGAGTGGTTGGACAGACATGGATTGTTTTCTCTAGAGCTTTAGAAGTTGCGGGGAGACCTGAGAGAAGTTTCTAAAGTTATGAGAGGCATAGATACGATAGACAGTCAGAACTTTTTCCTAGAATGGGATAATAAGATACTTGAGGACATAGGTTTAAGGTGAGAGGGGCAAAGTTTAAAGGCGATGTGTGGGGGGCAAGTGTTTTTCACGGAGGGTGGTGGGTGCCTGGAACATGTTGCCAGGTGGTGGAGGCAGATACGATAGTGGTGTTAAAGAGGCTTTTAGATAGGCACCAGGCATGTGCAGTCGGGGTAGGCAAGGTAGTCTGATTAAAATTATAAAAAGGTAATTATTAAATGTAAATAGTAAAGATTTCTAATTCATTTACTAAATTCAGTATTTATTATTAAATGGTTATTATTTTAATAATGGATCTTAGGTGGTCGTATTTCTCCCGTGCCTTTTATCCGCAGTACGTGTAATACACGTAACTACGAACAACTCGCGTGCCGTGGACGCTGCTTCAAGCCTTCATGTACAATGGGCAATAAAAGCAGCAGAAATCCTGCCTTTACACGGTGGACTGTGCACAAGGTGCTGCACACGCCCACAGGAGAGGAGACCGATCTCCGCATGCGCGGTTTCACCATTTTCTGCGCGTGCGTTGATTTTTAAAAGTCAACTGACAGCCCAGGGCCTACCCCGAGTAATTCCTCATGGCACGTGCCTGATAGGCTCATGGATATGCAGGGAATGGAGGGATATGGATCACGTGCAGGTTGATAATGGTCTTGGCATCATGTTTGGGACCAACATTGGGCCGAGGAGCCTGTGCCTGGGCTGGACTGTTCTGTCCTATGATTGAATGTAAAGGAGACGTTATTTTGTAACGGGTGAAGCAGCTCACGAGCTGAGGCTCAGTCACGTGTTCACTCAATGTCCGCCACTCACACTCTACACAGCGGCTGTGGAAAGCATCTTGTCCGGAAATATCACAATCTGGTGTGGGAATTGCTCTGCCCAGGACAAGAAGGCTCTGCAGAGAGTAGTGCGTTCAGCCGACCGAGGTATACAACTCCAGAGCCAATAAAATCATGGGAGACCCTTCCACCCCAGCAACGGACTGTTCCAGCTGCTACGGTCAGGTAAACGCCTCCGTGGCCATGCTGTGAGAACGGAGAGGTTGAGGAGGAGTTTCTTCCCAGAGGCCATTAGGACTGTAAACTCCTATCTCACCAGGGACTAACTTTACTGAACCACTCTACTGCTTTTTTTTAAATTGCTGATTTATTTTTTCCTTTTTGCTTCCGCCCACAATATTTAAGATGTAAAAGAATATGTGATTCTGGTGCATTCTGTTTGTTTGTTTGGCTTTTTGCACAAAGTCCGTGAGCATTGCCACTTTTCATTTCACTGCACATCTCGTATGTGTATGTGATGAATAAACTTGACTTGACGTCTGTCTTGCTTTGTCACAGGGGGATTCTGGAGGACCCTTGGCCTGCAGTGACTCGAGAGGAACCTGGTTCCTGGCGGGAATCGTCAGCTTTGGCATCGGATGTGCTTGGCCCAACTTCCCTGCCGTCTACACGCGTGTGACAGCCGTGAGAGACTGGGTGGAACAACAGACAGGGGTGTGATCCAGCCAGCACACCCCCCCTCCCCCCCAATCAGAGCTTTCTTCAAACTGATGGAGCAATGTTACTCCCCCCCCCCCCCCCCCCCATCCCCCCATCCCCCCCCCCCCCCCCCAAACCCCCCCCCCCCCCCCATCCCCCCATCCCCCCCATCCCCCCCATCCCATCCCCCCCCCCCATCCCCCATCCCCCATCCCCATCCCATCCCCATCCCCCCCCATCCCCCATCCCCCATCCCCCATCCCCCACCTCCCCCATCCCCACCCCCATCCCCCATCCCCCACCCCCATCCCCAAACCCCCATCCCCCATCCCCCATCCCTACTCCTAAAGGAACAACATTACCCACTCTCTTGCCCTCCGGGGCCTCGCCTGTCGTTACAGAAGATGCAAAGATCCTCTCTTGCCTCCATCAATACCCTGGGACCCGACGGATTTATCCACCTTAATGCTCTTCACGATTACCAACACCATCTTCATCTCAAACTGCCCTGGCATTTCCATGCTTACATTCCTCAACAGTACCTTCACTCACGGTGTGGGTGGGATATCAAACACCTCAAGCCAACCGTGAGGATGAAGATAGACACAAAATGCTGGAGTAACTCAGCGGGACAGGCAGCATTTCTGTAGAGAAGGAATGGGTGATGTTTATGGTCGAGACCCTTCTTCTCTTGACTCGAAACGTCACCCATTCTTCTCCAGAGATGCTGCCTGACCCGCTGAGTTACTCCAGCACTCTGTGAAATGTCACCTATCCATGTTCTCCACAGATGCTGCCTGACCCGCTGAGGTACTCCAGCACTCTGTGAAATGTCACCTATCCATGTTCTCCACAGATGCTGCCTGACCCGCTGAGTTACTCCAGCATCTTGTGTCTACCATCAGCATTGGAGTCTGCCCCTCAGTGTAAGCTCATTATTTTACACCTACAATGGTTTTGTTTCCTTTGAAAACTGATGTGAAATTTCAAACTAATAAAAGATCGTTTTGGCGTCAATCCTAATTCTAGAGTAATATTTAACACTAAAGTGGCGACTAAGTTATGATGTAACAAATATGCTCACCCCTCCTGCTGTGTAAAGGCTAGTGATCAGATATAAACTGTAAATTATATATTCCAATGATTATTTAACAGAATAAAAGAAATAAGTTGAATTTTTATATCAAAGCTGTTGCCTGTGCATTATTGATAATGTTGTCTAATTAGTGTCGGTCATACAAAGTGGAAACAGGCCCTTCGGCCCAAATCATGCGTGCCAACCAACATGCCCCATCTACACTAGTCCCACCTGCCCACTTTTGGTCCATACGCCTCCAAACTTTTCCCATCCATGTACCTGTCCAAGTGTCATTTAAATGCTGTTATAATATCTGCCTTGAGTACCTCCTGTGGCAGCTCGTTCCATACACCCGCCAACCTCTATGTGAAAATGTTACCCTTCTGGTTCCTATTAAATCTTTTGTCACTCAGAGAAACATAGAAAAAGAGGAGAATTCGTACCCTGTTCCTGCTTTTTCTCCCATATCCCTTGATTCATTTAGACTTAACCTAAATCTAACACTCTTGAATACAAGATTCAAGAGTTTATTGTCATGTGTCCTGGTTAGGACAATGAAATTCTTGCTTTGCTTCAGCACAACACAATATAGAAGGCATGAATAACTTGCCAGAATATAGAAGGCATGAATACATCCAGTGAATTGGCCTCGACTGCCTTCTGTGGCAGAGAATTCCATAGATTCACAACTCTGGGTGAAGAAGTTTTTCCTCATCTCAGTCCCAAACATGTTCCTGATGTTTGGGGAGTCCAGAACCAGGTGCCACCAGCTGCTGCAGGAGCTGTGAGTATATCACTCCCCCGTGGGCCCACAGCATCACAAGCACCGCAGCCCGCCTGCCTCAACTACCTCCTCTGGCAGCTTGTTCCATACACCCACTGTGTGAAAAAGTTGCCCCCCGGATTCCTAATAAATCTTTTCCCCTTCACCTTGAACCTATGTCCTCTGGTCCTCGATTCCCTTACTATGGGGAAGAGACTCTGTGCATCTACCCGATCTATTCCTCTCGTGATTTTATACACCTCTATAAGATCAGTCAATGAAGAAACAGGCAAAGTCTCTCCAAAGCAACAAGTACACAAATTTATTTTTCTTTATTAAATTGCAAGCATTTTCTTCCTACAGTCAAAAGAAAAGAAGCCACTGTCAAGCTGTTGGCACATTCATGTACAAAAACAGATTAATTATACAGCCTGCTACCAAGCATTCCTTGTGAAAATACAAAGTCTAGGACCAGAAGCCAATATAGTATTATTACTGAATACAAGACATCATATCCCAATCAAAGACGTTGATTAAATCGACACAACCTATCGATATTGCACAAAAGTAATCAAACACTACACTAAAGTGTACTTGGAGAGCGGCAGCAGAAGACAGCTGTGTAGTTGGTCACCAAGGTAAGACAGCCCAATGCTCAAAGAAATACCATCAACTCTCAAAAACTACCCCCATACCTAGAGAATAATCATGCGGTCATTAACAGTTACGTCAAAGTTCTTATCTAACACATAAAACGCTTAAAAATCACCAAATGTTGCATGACAGTTACAGTATAAAGCAGGTCTCAATTCCCTTAACTTCATTAGAAATGCACTCACATCAGGAAATAGGGCACCAATAGTCCACAATAAGTCCACAAACTGGACCAAAAGAAAAACAGATGGGGATTAAACATCCAAAGAACATCACTGGAGATTTTGTTCAGGCGATGGGGTTGAGGGAGACACCTTACTGCAAACAGACAGTGGCATCAAGAGGCAATACAGAATAAAACTTAACACAACCGTTGTGGTTCCATATCAGAGAAACACTCTCAACCACTCTCACACTACAAGTTTCACAGACTGTAGCTTCTCATTTCTCCCTCGTCTAAATATTTAACACCAACTTTTGCCATTAGTGGCTTGAATATGTTCACGACAACAGACTTTGTGCTGTTTCCCCAAGTGTGTCTTGGGGAGAAGTCCAGCGCTAGTTGCTTGCATTGAATGTGGCGACATGTCCACCCGAACCTTCGGCTAGTGACGGCAACTAGAGTCAAACTTCTCCACTGACAGAAACTCCTTTCACCAGCTTGGCTGTTTTTCTGAAGCCGATATTTGTTATGGGAACGGAGATGCAAGGTGAAAGACCCAGCAATAGATACATCCCGCCCGCAAACTCACCATTGTGTGCCAAGTGTTGGAGGGAAGCTGCCACAAAGGACCACGGCTAGTAAAAGGTAAAAGGTTGTAAACAAACGGAATGTGCAGTGTGTGCCGCAGCCGTCAGCTGCTACTAAACCAGTCGCTCCGCCATCTGCTCAATACTCCAGGTTCAAGGAGCATCTTTCAAACTCCAAGGGTCACTTTCAAGGGGTCACGGGGAGAGCGTTGCTTAAAACACCCCCAGAACCCCACATAATCAGAATGGGAACACGCCATTGAGATAGGTCTCATTCTAAAAGGATGGATTGGTCGTCATGCCAAGGTCATGTATGTGTTTGAACACGGGCCCCATTGAGGTCTTTACTTGGTTTGATGTTCACCCATTGCCATGTTCCCAGTTCATTAAAACCAATCACTTGAAATACTCCTTGCCCAACACAGAGAACAGGCAGGTAATGGTTCAGGTGTGGACATGTCCCTGAACAAGCAGGTGTGGACACAACCCTGAACAAGCAGGTGTGGACACAACTCCTGAACAAGCAGGTGTGGACATGTCCCTGAACAAGCAGGTGTGGACACAACCCCTGAACAAGCAGGTGTGGACACAACTCCTGAACAAGCAGGTGTGGACACAACTCCTGAACAAACAGGTGTGGACACAACAAGCAGGTGTGGACATGCCCCTGAACAAGCAGGTGTGGACATGAAGCAGGTGAATGTTTGTGTGTGGACACTCCACTGAGACCCAGGTACTGACCTTCTTCACTCAGGAGCCGTGAGTGAAGCAACATCCCAGAGGGAGGTAGTGAAAGAGGATGAGGAATACAGAGCTGTCTGCTTCAACACCCCATCAGACCCTGTTTCCACCAATCTTTGCACCACAACGCACAAGAAGCACAAGAAGCCACAAGACGGACACCGTTGTGTAGATGCCGACACATGCGCTCAGCTCTTGGACAACTTCTAATCTTGTGTGTGGACTCGACAAGATGAAGATGAGGTGCCGGCCGGCTGTGAGAATCATTCCTCCCCATCCCTGACTCTTCTGTAGATGG